>NW_027008673.1:0-80159 GCF_036934945.1 Oncorhynchus masou masou
TCTCCCCGTCCGTCTCTTTCTCCCCGTCCGTCTCTTTCTCTTTCTCTCCGTCCGTCTCTTTCTCTTTCTCTCCGTCCGTCTCTTTTTCGCTTTCTCCTCCGTCCGTCTTTCTCTTTCTCTCCGTCCGTCTTTTCTTTCTCTCCCCGTCCGTCTCTTTCTCTCCCGTCCGTCTCTTTCTCTCCGTCCGTCTCTTTCTCTTTCTCTCCGTCCGTCTCTTTCTCCCCGTCCGTCTTCTCTTTCTCTTTCTCTCCCGTCCGTCTCTTTCTCCCCGTCCGTCTCTTTTCTCCCCGTCCGTCTCTTTCTCTTTCTCCCCGTCCGTCAATCTCTTTCTCTCCGTCCGTCTCTTTCTCTTTCTCTCCGTCCGTCTCTTTCTCTTTCTCCCCGTCCGTCTTTCTCTTTCTCCCCGTCCGTCTTTCTCTTTCTACCCGTCCATCTTTCTCTTTCTCCCCGTCCGTCCGTCTCTTTCTCCCCGTCCGTCCGTCTCTTTCTCCCCGTCCGTCTCTTTCTCTTTCTCCCCGTCCGTCTTTCTCTTTCTCCCCGTCCGTCCGTCTCTTTCTCCCCGTCCGTCACTTTCTCTTTCTCTCCTTCCGTCACTTTCTCTTTCTCTCCGTCCGTCTTTCTCTTTCTCCTCGTCCGTCTTTCTCTTTCTCCCCGTCCGTCTTTCTCTTTCTCTTTCTCCCCGTCCGTCCGTCTCTTTCTCCCCGTCCGTCACTTTCTCTTTCTCTCCGTCCGTCTTTCTCTTTCTCCCCGTCCGTCTCTTTCTCTTTCTCTCCGTCCGTCTCTTTCTCTTTCTCTCCGTCCGTCTCTTTCTCCCCGTCCGTCTCTTTCTCTTTCTCTCCGTCCGTCTCTTTCTCTTTCTCTCCATCCGTCTCTTTCTCTTTCTCTCCGTCCGTCTCTTTCTCCCCGTCCGTCTCTTTCTCTTTCTCTCCGTCCGTCTCTTTCTCCCCGTCCGTCTCTTTCTCTTTCTCTCCGTCCGTCTCTTTCTCCACGTCCGTCTCTCTCTTTCTCCCCGTCCGTCTCTTTCTCTTTCTCCCCGTCCGTCTCTTTCTCCCCGTCCGTCTCTTTCTCCCCGTCCGTCTCTTTCTCCCCGTCCGTCTCTTTCTCTTTCTCCCCGTCCGTCTCTTTCTCCCCGTCCGTCTCTTTCTCTCCGTCCGTCTCTTTCTCCCCGTCCGTCTCTTTCTCTCCGTCCGTCTCTTTCTCTCCGTCCGTCTCTTTCTCTCCGTCCGTCTCTTTCTCTCCGTCCGTATCTTTCTCTTTCTCCCCGTCCGTCTCTTTCTCTCCGTCCGTCTCTTTCTCCCTCTCGGTCTCCTGCTCACTCTGTCCCTCCCTCGGTCGCCACTCTCCCACTGGACCCAGACAGAGAGCAGACCTCTCCTACCTCTCTGTCACAGTCTGCTCCCCAGCCTTCCTCCTCTCTGTCACAGTCTGCTCCCCAACCTTCCTCCTCTCTGTCACAGTCTGCTCCCCAGCCTTCCTCCTCTCTGTCAGTCTGCTCCCCAGCCTTCCTCCTCTCTGTCACAGTCTGCTCCCCAGCCTTCCTCCTCTCTGTCAGTCTGCTCCCCAGCCTTCCTCCTCTCTGTCACAGTCTGCTCCCCAACCTTCCTCCTCTCTGTCACAGTCTGCTCCCAGCCTTCCTCCTCTCTGTCACAGTCTGCTCCCCAGCCTTCCTCCTCTCTGTCACAGTCTGCTCCCCTGCCTTCCTCCTCCCTGTAACAGTCTGCTCCCCAGCCTTCCTCCTCTCTGTCACAGTCTGCTCCCCAGCCTTCCTCCTCCCTGTAACAGTCTGCTCCCCAGCCTTCCTCCTCTCTGTCACAGTCGGCTCCCCAGCCTTCCTCCTCTCTGTCACAGTCTGCTCCCCAGCCTTCCTCCTCTCTGTAACAGTCTGCTCCCCAGCCTTCCTCCTCTCTGTCACAGTCTGCTCCCCAGCCTTCCTCCTCCCTGTAACAGTCTGCTCCCCAGCCTTCCTCCTCTCTGTCACAGTCTGCTCCCCAACCTTCCTCCTCTCTGTCACAGTCTGCTCCCCAGCCTTCCTCCTCTCTGTCACAGTCTGCTCCCCAGCCTTCCTCCTCTCTGTCACAGTCTGCTCCCCAGCCTTCCTCCTCTCTGTCACAGTCTGCTCCCCAGCCTTCCTCCTCTCTGTCACAGTCTGCTCCCCAGCCTTCCTCCTCTCTGTCACAGTCTGCTCCCCAGCCTTCCTCCTCTCTGTCACAGTCTGCTCCCCAGCCTTCCTCCTCTCTGTCACAGTCTGCTCCCAACCTTCCTCCTCTCTGTCACAGTCTGCTCCCCAGCCTTCCTCCTCTCTGTCACAGTCTGCTCCCCAGCCTTCCTCCTCTCTGTCACAGTCTGCTCCCCAGCCTTCCTCCTCTCTGTCACAGTCTGCTCCCCAGCCTTCCTCCTCTCTGTCACAGTCTGCTCCCAACCTTCCTCCTCTCTGTCACAGTCTGCTCCCCAGCCTTCCTCCTCTCTGTCAGTCTGCTCCCAGCCTTCCTCCTCTCTGTCACAGTCTGCTCCCAGCCTTCCTCCTCTCTGTCAGTCTGCTCCCCAGACTTCCTCCTCTCTGTCACAGTCTGCTCCCCAGCCTTCCTCCTCTCTGTCACAGTCTGCTCCCAGCCTTCCTCCTCTCTGTCAGTCTGCTCCCCAGCCTTCCTCCTCTCTGTCACAGTCTGCTCCCCAGCCTTCCTCCTCTCTGTCACAGTCTGCTCCCCAGCCTTCCTCCTCTCTGTCACAGTCTGCTCCCCAGCCTTCCTCCTCTCTGTCACAGTCTGCTCCCCAGCCTTCCTCCTCTCTGTCACAGTCTGCTCCCCAACCTTCCTCCTCTCTGTCACAGTCTGCTCCCCAACCTAGCCAAAGTTCATCCTTACAGGCCTGAGGGAATACTTTCACTATCAGAGATTCTCCCAGAACGGCAAAGACAAACAGTCAGGGATTCAATGGGTCCAACATTCCCTTCTAACTAAGCCCGCCCTTAATAATACTGTAGTTCTGTGTGTGTTCATTATGTAACAATGCAGCTGCTGTGCCACTAACCGCAACACATCTATTTTCCTTCTAGATAGTCATTCCTCCAACAAACACCTTGTATATCCACCAAACATGTATATCTCTACTCAAGTGCATTCAATCTAGCCAAGGCCTAGTAGTGCTTTGAGATAAACGCTCACAGTTTATATATCAAATGGTAGACCTATAGGCTACCTTGCTCTCTCCTCTGGAACAGCCTGATTCATACTGGCACATGGACATCACGTGAACACAGAGGCCCATGTGGGTCGCTCTCCAGGCGTACAACCAGACATGAACACAGAGGCCCATGTGGGTCGCTCTCCAGGCGTACGACCAGACATGATGTGTACACAGAGGCCCATGTGGGTCGCTCTCCAGGCGTACGACCAGACATGACGTGTACACAGAGGCCCATGTGGGTCGCTCTCTAGGCGTACGACCAGACATGACGTGTACACAGAGGTCCATGTGGGTCGCTCTCCAGGCGTACGACCAGACATGACGTGTACACAGAGGCCCATGTGGGTCGCTCTCCAGGCGTACGACCAGACGTGAACACAGAGGCCCATGTGGGTCGCTCTCCAGGCGTACGACCAGACATGATGTGTACACAGAGGCCCATGTGGGTCGCTTTCCAGGCGTACGACCAGACATGACGTGTACACAGAGGTCCATGTGGGTCGCTCTCCAGGCGTGCGACCAGACATGATGTGTACACAGAGGCCCAAGTGGGTCGCTCTCCAGGCGTACGACCAGACATGACGTGTACACAGAGGCCCATGTGGGTCGCTCTCCGGCGTACGACCAGACATGACGTGAACACAGAGGCCCATGTGGGTCGCTCTCCAGGCGTACGACCAGACATGACGTGTACACAGAGGCCCATGTGGGTCGCTCTCCAGGCGTACGACCAGACGTGAACACAGAGGCCCAAGTGGGTCGCTCTCCAGGCGTACGACCAGACATGACGTGAACACAGAGGCCCATGTGGGTCGCTCTCCAGGCGTACGACCAGACATGACGTGTACACAGAGGCCCATGTGGGTCGCTCTCCAGGCGTACGACCAGACGTGAACACAGAGGCCCATGTGGGTCGCTCTCCAGGCGTACGACCAGACATGACGCGTACACAGAGGCCCATGTGGGTCGCTCTCCAGGCGTACGACCAGACGTGAACACAGAGGCCCATGTGGGTCGCTCTCCAGGCGTACGACCAGACATGACGTGTACACAGAGGTCCATGTGGGTCGCTCTCCAGGCGTACGACCAGACATGACGTGTACACAGAGGCCCATGTGGGTCGCTCTCCAGGCGTACGACCAGACATGATGTGTACACAGAGGCCCATGTGGGTCACTCTCCAGGCGTACGACCAGACATGACGTGTACACAGAGGCCCATGTGGGTCGCTCTCCAGGCGTACGACCAGACATGACGTGTACACAGAGGTCCATGTGGGTCGCTCTCCAGGCGTACGACCAGACATGACGTGTACACAGAGGCCCATGTGGGTCGCTCTCCAGGCGTGCAACCAGGTCGCTCTACATCATCATACGCAGCTTGAGTATTTTTTTTTTTTACATTCAATAATATATATTTTTTCCCCTCACGTAACATCAATTAAGCATCGGCACAATATAACAGAACCAGGGTAGTCACTCCGTCACATTTAAGACCCGAGAAAACTGAATTTAAGACATTTTGAGACTAAGGACACACGGACACCCTGAGAACACCATCGTGAGAGTCTCATCTTCCCATAGAGTTCGTAGACCAAAACAACTGGGACGCTACCAAATGTTTTCCTGAGAGAAATCACATTTTACTGGATGTCTCGTGTCTGACAAACACCGCTGTAGCTCGGCCGCCTCCCACCTCAGAGGCGGAGGGCCGTCATTGGTGGATGCTGTGGATTGAGAGACAGCCCATACAACAACAACAAACAGACAGATTTTTGTATTATGCTAATTAGATTTCCCCAGGGTGCGTAGACATCGACTATACCGGGGTTAAAAAGAATAACCTATAGGATTAAAAATACCAGAGGTGCAGCCGACTGGCGCTGGCTAACAACACAAAATGGATACACTAGAGTAAAAGTATCGATATAATATCTTACTAAATAACATTGTGATATCTAACTATAGACCCCCCCCCCTTCATCACTTTGTAACATGGCCAGTTAGTGACAACCAGGGTGAACTAGTGCAGCTTGGCCAGTTAGTGACAACCAGGGTGAACTACTGCAGCGTGGCCAGTTAGTGACAACCAGGGTGAACTAGTGCAGCTTGGCCAGTTAGTGACAACCAGGGTGAACTACTGCAGCTTGGCCAGTTAGTGACAACCAGGGTGAACTACTGCAGCTTGGCCAGTTAGTGACAACCAGGGTGAACTACTGCAGCATGGCCAGTTAGTGACAACCAGGGTGAACTACTGCAGCTTGGCCAGTTAGTGACAACCAGGGTGAATTACTGCAGCTTGGCCAGTTAGTGACAACCAGGGTGAACTACTGCAGCGTGGCCAGTTAGTGACAACCAGGGTGAACTACTGCAGCGTGGCCAGTTAGTGCCAACCAGGGTGAACTACTGCAGCTTGACCAGTTAGTGACAACCAGGGTGAATTACTGCAGCTTGGCCAGTTAGTGACAACCAGGGTGAACTACTGCAGCTTGGCCAGTTAGTGACAACCAGGGTGAATTACTGCAGCTTGGCCAGTTAGTGCCAACCAGGGTGAACTAGTGCTTCTTGGCCAGTTAAGTGACAACCAGGGTGAACTACTGCAGCGTGGCCAGTTAGTGACAACCAGGGTGAACTCCTGCAGCTTGGTCAGTTAGTGACGACCAGGGTGAATTACTGCAGCGTGGCCAGTTAGTGACAACCAGGGTGAACTACTGCAGCTTGGCCAGTTAGTGACAACCAGGGTGAATTACTGCAGCTTGACCAGTTAGTGACAACCAGGGTGAATTACTGCAGCTTGGCCAGTTAGTGACAACCAGGGTGAATTACTGCAGCTTGGCCAGTTAGTGCCAACCAGGGTGAACTAGTGCAGCTTGGCCAGTTAAGTGACAACCAGGGTGAACTACTGCAGCGTGGCCAGTTAGTGACAACCAGGGTGAACTCCTGCAGCTTGGTCAGTTAGTGACGACCAGGGTGAATTACTGCAGCGTGGCCAGTTAGTGACAACCAGGGTGAACTACTGCAGCTTGGCCAGTTAGTGACAACCAGGGTGAATTACTGCAGCTTGACCAGTTAGTGACAACCAGGGTGAATTACTGCAGCTTGGCCAGTTAGTGACAACCAGGGTGAATTACTGCAGCTTGACCAGTTAGTGACAACCAGGGTGAATTACTGCAGCTTGGCCAGTTAGTGCCAACCAGGGTGAACTACTGCAGCTTGGCCAGTTAGTGCCAACCAGGGTGAACTACTGCAGCTTGACCAGTTAAGTGACAACCAGGGTGAACTAGTGCAGCTTGACCAGTTAGTGACAACCAGGGTGAACTACTGCAGCTTGACCAGTTAAGTGACAACCAGGGTGAACTAGTGCAGCTTGACCAGTTAGTGACAACCAGGGTGAACTACTGCAGCTTGACCAGTTAGTGACAACCAGGGTGAACTAGTGCAGCTTGACCAGTTAGTGACAACCAGGGTGAACTAGTGCAGCTTGACCAGTTAGTGACAACCAGGGTGAACTACTGCAGCTTGACCAGTTAAGTGACAACCAGGGTGAACTAGTGCAGCTTGGCCAGTTAGTGACAACCAGGGTGAACTACTTGCAGCTTGACCAGTTAGTGACAACCAGGGTGAATTACTGCAGCTTGGCCAGTTAGTGACAACCAGGGTGAACTACTGCAGCTTGGCCAGTTAGTGACAACCAGGGTGAACTACTGCAGCTTGACCAGTTAGTGACAACCAGGGTGAACTACTGCAGCTTGACCAGTTAGTGACAACCAGGGTGAACTAGTGCAGCTTGGCCAGTTAGTGACAACCAGGGTGAACTACTGCAGCTTGGCCAGTTAGTGCCAACCAGGGTGAACTACTGCAGCTTGGCCAGTTAGTGACAACCAGGGTGAACTACTGCAGCTTGACCAGTTAAGTGACAACCAGGGTGAACAGGTGCAGCTTGACCAGTTAGTGACAACCAGGGTGAACTACTGCAGCTTGACCAGTTAAGTGACAACCAGGGTGAACTAGTGCAGCTTGACCAGTTAGTGACAACCAGGGTGAACTACTGCAGCTTGACCAGTTAGTGACAACCAGGGTGAACTACTGCAGCTTGGCCAGTTAGTGACAACCAGGGTGAACTAGTGCAGCTTGGCCAGGAACGAGAGTGTTCCATTCATTTTCACCTGATCTTGTGTCTGTAACGTCCATTCACAGACAGGAAGACTTTATGTACAGAAAACACTAACTTAGGTCCTATAATAGCCACTCACTCACCTGCACAAGCATTAAGGAACAGCCAGTCAGTTTTCCTCATTCTGTTCTTAATCTGTTTGGTCTTCTTGAAATCAATGTTCTCCGGATGGCGATGCTGTTCCTCTCCGCTGCTCATCGCCCCGGCCGCCAGCTCAATCCTCTGGAAGTCCATCTTTACCTCCGCCTCCTTCTTAGAGGTGGGTGGAGAAGTCATCCTCTGTCCCAGTCCCTGTCTCTGTCCCCCGCTCAGCCCCCTACTGCAGCTCCCCCCACTCCCTCTCCACCTGGCCCCGTCTCTGTCCTGTTCATTGATGATTGAGGATGTGGAGGAGGGAGACTCCTCGGACTGCCCAGCCAGCTCTATAGGAATAGCCTCCCGGTTGTTAGGTTGAGGCTGGGGGTGGTCGCAGACAATGCACTTTCGGGTCTTGGGATAGTTCTGGTAAGTACAGGCCGTGCAAGTCCAGTGCTGCCCACTGCTACTGTCGCCACCACCACCTCGGGTGTTGAGTCTGTTGAGTCTGTTCCGGTCGTTGTACTCCTCTGTACAAGGGTCCATGAGGGGAGGGGCTGGGCGGTGGCCCACATTGGAGCCTGATGTCTGGGGGGCCTCTGTGGGGCTGCATGGGGTCCTCTGGTGGCGCTGACACAGACACTGGGTACAGCGGATGGCACGGGGCCAGTTCAAGTAGGTGCACATCTGACAGGACCATTTAGAGCTGTTCTCAGGCATGCTGGGGGGCTTGACACGGGGCCTGGCACTGGAGTCTGGGTAGATGAGGAGGCTACCACAGCTTCCCTCGGGGCTTGGAGGGTCCTGCCAGCCACAACTAGGCTCCGTACTAAGACTGCTGGGGCTGCTATTGTAGGTCTCCTTTGTGATTATGGGGCTGCTGGGACACTGTGCACGACACATGGTGCACTTCACAGCGGACGGCCAGTTCTCATAGGTGCAGTAGTCGCAGGCCCACTTCACTCCCACCTCGGTCATCACGGATGAGGTAGAAAGAAAACGGTTCTGTTCCCGTTACCAAGGGGATCAGTATGGCACTGTCTACGGAGACAGAAATGCACAGAAATGTAAGGGATACTTCAGAAAGAAAATAGTTTGCATACCATAAAAAATATATATAAAATGGGTAGATACATAACAAATATGGATAGGGTAAACCTTTTTAGCTGAACAGACAATAAGATAATAATAATAATAATAATAAGTGTTTGGAAAGACGACACATTTATCTGCATTTCATTCCGTTTTTTTTTAAAAGCTTAGGACAATTTCATGTTCCGTACACTCTTAATAACTCAGGACATAATGTCTCGCTAGTAGCTAAGGGGCCCACCACAGACTTCAGTACCTGGACTAAACACTGTAGCTTTGCCAAGCAACTCAACCCCCACCACCATTAACGTTAGCTAGCTCGAAATGCTAACTAGTTCGCTTTTTGTTACGGAGACACCACCTGTCGGGGTTTGAAACACGGACAGCCATGTTGTTGTTGTTTTACCGTCTGTGTCGGGGGTGAAATATTGAAATAACCCCCCCCCCCCTCAACGTCCCCCGTTTTTTTAAATAATATTGTTCGATGTTAACTAACTAGTTGGCTACGCTAGCTAGTTAGCGGACGGTTAGCTTGCTAGCTTTGCCAATCTATTAACGTTAGCTACTAGCTAGCTAATCCTATTATACTCAATAATGAACAACATTGTCTTTTGTCGTCGATAAATTGATCGTTGTCATTAGCTACTAAAACTATAGTTACCTAGTTACCTAACTCATTGATGAATCGTATCTTTCCCTGTGTACTTTTCCTCCTCCTTGGTCCAGACAACATAACAAACCTGAATCGTTCAGTCCTGCCTTTCTAGTCCGTTCTTCCAGTGGATTTCTTTACCCTCCTTTTTCTCTCTCACATGTTTATCTTTGCCAACTGTAAACTATATGGGAGAAAAAATAAATAAAAAGGGGACTGTGTTATAGTGTAAAGCTCCCTTCCGTTTCGCTCTTTATATCATGTTGTGAATCCGGACTCCATGGTTAGTGGGGATGAATCGTTCGCGAACAACAACGATCGGTTCTTTTTTTTTTGTGAACGGATCCTTTTTTGATGAACGACGGGAACCGACTGCATTTGTGAAAGGTCGGTTCATTTGACTCTCTCATTTGCTTACTGTTACGACGATTTAACTGCAGATATATTATACAAAAAAAGTATCTGAAGATAGTAATTCTTCACCACAAGAAAAATCGTTTGTGAGGATACTCATTCTGTTCCACATCACACGCATTTTTTTGTAGTGCTTTTTAATCTGTTTCTCCATTTATTTTGCAGGGCATCTAAATCATTTGGTCAGGTGAAATGTATTTGAAGTCATATGTCAGGATCAACTTTTTGGCTTTACATTGAAGATTTGTAATTTTTTTAAAGGTTTTAGGGAGCTTCATTTTTAAACACTATATCTACTGAACGAAGTGCCGTTTATGAGCCAAATTAACGGTTATTTTAGCTGAACGTAGCCAAATGAACCGCATCTCGGAAAAGACCCTAGGTAATATCACAATTTCAATTCCTTTGGAGAGTCTCAATAGCATTCTCCTTGTTATCCTCGCTCTCCTCGCCTCCTTCTCAAAACCCATTGGAGGACAAGGTCAGAGGGGCGGGACCTCTGGTTTTGTCATCCAATGGGTTTCGAGAATGGCGTGAGAGGTGAAGGTCCCGTGTGCAGTTGGTAGAGCATGGCGCTTGAAACCTCAGGGTTGTGGGTTCAATTCCCACGGGGCCCAGTACGAAAAAATGAAAATGTATCCACTCACTACTGTAAGACGCTCACTAAAGAGCGTCTGCTAACTGACATAAATGTAGAAGAGAGAGGACGCGATGATCAAGCAATTGATGTACTTACTCCACTTGCGTCATTTCTCCTCGCCTCCTCAAAAACCTTTGGCTGAGAAGCTCAGAGGTCTCTCCTCTCGGAATGCCGAGCCATCAGAAAAATCGCCTGTGTATTTATTGGCTGCGACGATTTTAAATGTTTTATTTATTTTTGCCGGGGTAGCCTAGAGGGGAAAGACGTTTTAATCTGACGGAAGGAGTAGTACCACTGATTCTTTGGCAGTACATAGATATTTTGAGGATGTTTTTCACCTTTCCCCCAGTCCCCATTCTGCGTTAAAGTGTTTGTTTTCACCCCACCCAGTAGGTGGCGGCAATACACCTTTTTTGGTTGTAGTCAGGCAGAGATGAAAAAGAAGATTGAGGGGGGGTAATGCAAAGATCATATACATTTACATTACATTTACATTTAAGTCATTTAGCAGACGCTCTTATCCAGAGCGACTTACAAATTGGTGAATTCACCTTCTGACATCCAGTGGAACAGCCACTTTACAATAGTGCATCTAAATCATTAAGGGGGGGGGGGGGGGGGTGGTGAGAAGGATTACTTATCCTATCCTAGGTATTCCTTGAAGAGGTGGGGTTTCAGGTGTCTCCGGAAGGTGGTGATTGACTCCGCTGTCCTGGCGTCGTGAGGGAGTTTGTTCCACCATTGGGGGGCCAGAGCAGCGAACAGTTTTGACTGGGCTGAGCGGGAACTGTACTTCCTCAATGGTAGGGAGGCGAGCAGGCCAGAGGTGGATGAACGCAGTGCCCTTGCTTGGGTGTAGGGCCTGATCAGAGCCTGGAGGTACTGCGGTGCCGTTCCCCTCACAGCTCCGTAGGCAAGCACCATGGTCTTGTAGCGGATGCGAGCTTCAACTGGAAGCCAGTGGAGAGAGCGGAGGAGCGGGGTGACGTGAGAGAACTTGGGAAGGTTGAACACCAGACGGGCTGCGGCGTTCTGGATGAGTTGTAGGGGTTTAATGGCACAGGCGGGGAGCCCAGCCAACAGCGAGTTGCAGTAATCCAGACGGGAGATGACAAGTGCCTGGATTAGGACCTGCGCCGCTTCCTGTGTGAGGCAGGGTCGTACTCTGCGGATGTTGTAGAGCATGAACCTACAGGAACGGGCCACCGCCATGATGTTGGTTGAGAACGACAGGGTGTTGTCCAGGATCACGCCAAGGTTCTTAGCGCTCTGGGAGGAGGACACAATGGAGTTGTCAACCGTGATGGCGAGATCATGGAACGGGCAGTCCTTCCCCGGGAGGAAGAGCAGCTCCGTCTTGCCGAGGTTCAGCTTGAGGTGGTGATCCGTCATCCACACTGATATGTCTGCCAGACATGCAGAGATGCGATTCGCCACCTGGTCATCAGAAGGGGGAAAGGAGAAGATTAATTGTGTGTCGTCTGCATAGCAATGATAGGAGAGACCATGTGAGGTTATGACAGAGCCAAGTGACTTGGTGTATAGCGAGAATAGGAGAGGGCCTAGAACAGAGCCCTGGGGGACACCAGTGGTGAGAGCGCGTGGCGAGGAGACAGATTCTCGCCACGCCACCTGGTAGGAGCGACCTGTCAGGTAGGACGCAATCCAAGCGTGGGCCGCGCCGGAGATGCCCAACTCGGAGAGGGTGGAGAGGAGGATCTGATGGTTCACAGTATCGAAGGCAGCCGATAGGTCTAGAAGGATGAGAGCAGAGGTGAGAGAGTTAGCTTTAGCAGTGCGGAGCGCCTCCGTGATACAGAGAAGAGCAGTCTCAGTTGAATGACTAGTCTTGAAACCTGACTGATTTGGATCAAGAAGGTCATTCTGAGAGAGATAGTGGGAGAGCTGGCCAAGGACGGCACGTTCAAGAGTTTTGGAGAGAAAAGAAAGAAGGGATACTGGTCTGTAGTTGTTGACATCGGAGGGATCGAGTGTAGGTTTTTTCAGAAGGGGTGCAACTCTCGCTCTCTTGAACACGGAAGGGACATAGCCAGCGGTCAGGGATGAGTTGATGAGCGAGGTGAGGTAAGGGAGAAGGTCCCCGGAAATGGTCTGGAGAAGAGAGGAGGGGATAGGGTCAAGCGGGCAGGTTGTTGGGCGGCCGGCCGTCACAAGAAGCGAGATTTCATCTGGAGAGAGAGGGGAGAAAGAGGTCAGAGCACAGGGTAGGGCAGTGTGAGCAGAACCAGCGGTGTCGTTTGACTTAGCAAACGAGGATCGGATGTCGTCGACCTTCTTTTCAAAATGGTTGACGAAGTCATCTGCAGAGAGGGAGGGGGGGGGAGGGGGAGGAGGATTCAGGAGGGAGGAGAAGGTGGCAAAGAGCTTCCTAGGGTTAGAGGCAGATGCTTGGAATTTAGAGTGGTAGAAAGTGGCTTTAGCAGCAGAGACAGAGGAGGAAAATGTAGAGAGGAGGGAGTGAAAGGATGCCAGGTCCGCAGGGAGGCGAGTTTTCCTCCATTTCCGCTCGGCTGCCCGGAGCTCTGTTCTGTGAGCTCGCAATGAGTCATCGAGCCACGGAGCGGGAGGGGAGGACCGAGCCGGCCTGGAGGATAGGGGACATAGAGAGTCAAAGGATGCAGAAAGGGAAGAGAGGAGGGTTGAGGAGGCAGACTCAGGAGAAAGGTTGGAGAAGGTATGAGCAGAGGGAAGAGATGATAGGATGGAAGAGGAGAGAGTAGCGGGGGAGAGAGAGCGAAGGTTAAAATAGTTAAGTGACCGATCAAACGATGGAAATACATGTCCTCAAAGAAGGAAGGAAGGAAGGAAGGAAGGAAGGAAGGAAGGAAGGAAGGAAGGAAGGAAGGAAGGAAGGAAGGAAGGCAGGCGGGAGGCGAGATCAGGTGGGACGATTCTAGCCAATGAGAGGGCAGATACACAAAAGGTGTGTAAAGTAAATAAGTAAAACTACTTTAAAGTAATACTTAAGTATTTTTGTGGTGTATCTGTAATTTACTTTACTATTTATATATTTTTTTACAACTTTTACTTTCACTCCACTACATTCCTAAAGAAAATAATGTACTTTTTACTGCATACATTTTCCCTGACACTTAAAAAGTACTTGTTACATTTCAAATGCTCAGGCAGGACAGCAATATGGTCCAATTCACACACCTATCAATATAACATTGTCATCCCTACTGCCTCTGATCTGGCAGACTCACTAAATACAAAATACTGCGTTAGTAAATTATGTTTGGAGTGTTGGAGTGCCTGTCTGTCTAGTTTTCTTAATATCAGGAATTTGATGTGTAGCATTTACATTATCTTTGTACTTTTACTCCAATATAGAGTACTTTTACTCCAATATAGAGTACTTTTACTCCAATATAGAGTACTTTTACTCCAATATAGAGTACTTTTTCCACCGCTGTACTTAAGTACATTTAAAACCAGATACTTTATTTTTAATTTTTACTCAAGTAGTATTTTACTGGGTGACTTTCACTTTTACTTGAGTCATTTTTTTTATTAAGGTATCTTTACTTTTACTCAAGTATGACAGCTGGGTACTTTTTCCACCACTGGGTACATGTGTGAACGACGGTCACAACTAAGGCCTTTTATCAATTAGATCTGCGCACCTCCTGCTGGATACACATCGAGTATCCTCCATGAAAGGTGGCGACCGAGAATAAGGCAGGTGGAGCTGGAACAGCAGGTGATTACACTTCAGTCAGCACAGACCCAGACAACAGCCCAGCACAACAACAGCCCCTTAACCAGACCAGGAGAGCTGGAGGTGGACAGAGACATATCTACACTTTAGACAGTGGTGAGACAAATACAACAGGAGAAAGAGGAGCAGAACAGAGCCCTAGAGGAGAGTATCAGACTGCTGGTGGAGGAGAGGTTGAGGGGGATGGAGGAGAGGTTGAGGGGGACGGCGTGTGACAGAGAACAACCCACTAGAGAGGTGGCCACCCCCACAGAGAAGCAAGCAGAACAGCCCACCTCAGCACCCAACAAAAGTCTCGACACCACAGCAGAACAGACAAATGAAGAACCCCAAGCCCGCCGGCTCTCACCCCCTCTGAGCACCCCCCCTGTCAGCCACCCTGATAGCCCTTCTGATAACCCCCCACACCCACTGAGGACAAACACAAGACACAGATTGTACTACTTATGGACTCAAATGGGAAATATATAGAAGAAAAAAACTTTTTCCCAAACACAGTGTGTCTAAACTCTGGTGTCCAAACACCCAGAGCGCCCTAGACCTTCTGTCTGAGGCCAAACTAGGCTCACCCAGCCACATAATAATACACACAGGCACAAACGACCTGAGGGCACAACAGGAAAGAGTGGCCACAGCACTGAAGGGAGTGATTGAAAAGGCTTCTTCTACTTTCCCCAACGCACAAGTGGTTATCTCCACCCTGCTACCACGAAAAGACTTCCACCCCGCCACAATACAGCGGGTAAACGCAAGTATTTCCCGTGACTGTGCCTCAAAACCAAACGTTTTCCTGGCCCACCACTCCACCCTGGACTTGAACAGCCTCTATGACCAGGTCCACCTCTACAAGGCAGCAGTGCCCATCTTTGCCCGAACTCTAAAGGACATCGCTCTCAAACGTATCCCCAACACTTCACACAGGAGCAACAGATCAATAGACACCCCACCCAGACCAGCGAGACACCCGCCCAGACCTGCAGGACCCCCCCCCCCCGGACCTACACATAGAGGACCCACGCCAAGAGGAATTACATCCAGACCACCGCACACCCAGACACATCCACACCCCTACCCCAACCAATCAACACCCCCCCACGTCAATCATGCCCACACCCCATTTAGGCCCCCTCAGATCAGACCTATGCCACTCCTGCCCACCCCATGCACCCCACCCCCGCAAAGAGGGCCTCAACATGGAAGCCACACATACGCCTAGGTAGTGAGCGGGCAAACAGTCCCAACCCCCACTCTCACACTCGCCCAAGCCAATGGCATGTACCAGATGCTCAGCAGGCTCTGCTCACACTTACTGGCCTGAGGCCAAACCACAACCAACAACATTGGCCACTTTATGGAACAAAAAGCCTTTACTATTTCATCCTGGAATATCCAAGGCCTGAGGTCATCTGCCTTTGGCCTGAAGAGCAGAAACCCGGACTTCACCAAAGAAATCGGTAATACAGACATTGTCATCCTGCAAGAAACCTGGTATAGAGGAGACAGACCCACTGGATGCCCTCTAGGTTACAGAGAGCTGGTGGTCCCATCCACCAAACTACCAGGTGTGAAACAGGGAAGGGACTCGGGGGGTATGCTAATTTGGTATAGAGCAGACCTAACTCACTCCATTAAATTAATCAAAACAGGAACATTCTACATTTGGCTAGAAATTCAAAAGGAAATTATCCTAACAGAGAAAAATGTCCTCCTGTGTGCTACCTATATCCCCCCACTAGAATCCCCATATTTTAATGAAGACAGCTTCTCCATCCTGGAGGGGGAAATCAATCATTTCCAGGCCCAGGGACATGTACTAGTCTGTGGTGACCTAAATGCCAGAACCGGACAAGAACCTGACACCCTCAGCACACAGAGGGACAAACACCTGCCTGAAGGTGACAGCATTCCCTCCCCCGTATGCCCCCCTAGGCACAACTATGACAACATAACCAACAAAAACGGGTCACAACTCCTGCAGCTCTGTCGCACGCTGGGTATGTACATAGTCAATGGTAGGCTTCGAGGGGACTCCTATGGTAGGTACACCTATAGCTCATCTCTTGACAGTAGTACTGTAGACTACTTTATCACTGACCTCAACCCAGAGTCTCTCAGAGCGTTCACAGTCAGCCCACTGACACCCCTATCAGACCACAGCAAAATCACAGTCTACCTAAACAGAGCAATACTCAATCATGAGGCATCAAAGCCAAAGGAACTGAGTAACATTGAGAAATGCTATAGATGGAAGGAATGCAGTTTGGAAACCTACCAAAAAACAATTAGGCAACAACAAATTCAATCCCTTTTAGACAATTTCCTGGGTAAAACGTTCCACTGTAATAGTGAAGGTGTAAACTTGGCAGTAGAAAATCTTAACAGTATATTTGACCTCTCAGCTTCCCTATCAAATCTAAAAATCTCAAATAGAAAACCGAAGAAAATTAACAACAATGACAAATGGTTTGATGAAGAATGCAAAAATCTAAGAAAGAAATTGAGAAACCTGTCCAACCAAAAACATAGAGACCCGGAAAACCTGAGTCTACGCCTTCACTATGGTGAATCACTAAAACAATACAGAAATACACTACGGAAAAAGAAGGAACAGCATGTCAGAAATCAGCTCAATGTAATTGAAGAATCCATAGACTCTAACCACTTCTGGGAAAATTGGAAAACACTAAACAAACAACAACACGAAGAATTATCTATCCAAAATGGAGATGTATGGGTAAACCACTTCTCCAATCTTTTTGGCTCTATAACAAAGAATAAAGAGCAAAAACATATACATGATCAAATACAGATCTTAGAATCAACTATTAAAGACTACCAGAACCCACTGGATTCTCCAATTACTTTGAATGAGTTACAGGACAAAATAAAAACCCTCCAACCCAAAAAGGCCTGTGGTGTTGATGGTATCCTCAATGAAATGATCAAATATACAGACAACAAATTCCAATTGGCTATACTAAAACTCTTTAACATCATCCTTAGCTCTGGCATCTTCCCCAATATTTGGAACCAAGGACTGATCACCCCAATCCACAAAAATGGAGACAAATTTGACCCCAATAACTACCGTGGAATATGCGTCAACAGTAACCTTGGGAAAATCTCTCTGCATTATCATTAACAGCAGACTCGTGCACTTCCTCAATGAAAACAATGTACTGAGCAAATGTCAAATTGGCTTTTTACCAAATTACCGTACAACAGACCATGTATTCACCCTGCACACCCTAATTGACAACCAAACAAACCAAAACAAAGGCAAAGTCTTCTCATGCTTTGTTGATTTCAAAAAAGCCTTCGACTCAATTTGGCATGAGGGTCTGCTATACAAACTGATGGAAAGTGGTGTTGGGGGTAAAACATACGACATCATAAAATCCATGTACACAAACAACAAGTGTGCGATTAAAATTGGCAAAAAACACACAAATTTCTTCACACAGGGTCGTGGGGTTAGACATTACATTTACATTTACATTTAAGTCATTTAGCAGACGCTCTTATCCAGAGCGACTTACAAATTGGTGAATTCACCTTCTGACATCAGTGGAACAGCCACTTTACAATAGTGCATCTAAATCATTTAAGGGGGGGGTGAGAAGGATTGCTTTATCCTATCCTAGGTATTCCTTGAAGAGGTGGGGTTTCAGGTGTCTCCGGAAGGTGGTGATTGACTCCGCTGTCCTGGCGTCGTGAGGGAGTTTGTTCCACCATTGGGGGGCCAGAGCAGCGAACAGTTTTGACTGGGCTGAGCGGGAACTGTACTTCCTCAGTGGTAGGGAGGCGAGCAGGCCAGAGGTGGATGAACGCAGTGCCCTTGTTTGGGTGTAGGGCCTGATCAGAGCCTGGAGGTACTGCGGTGCCGTTCCCCTCACAGCTCCGTAGGCAAGCACCATGGTCTTGTAGCGGATGCGAGCTTCAACTGGAAGCCAGTGGAGAGAGCGGAGGAGCGGGGTGACGTGAGAGAACTTGGGAAGGTTGAACACCAGACGGGCTGCGGCGTTCTGGATGAGTTGTAGGGGTTTAATGGCACAGGCAGGGAGCCCAGCCAACAGCGAGTTGCAGTAATCCAGACGGGAGATGACAAGTGCCTGGATTAGGACCTGCGCCGCTTCCTGTGTGAGGCAGGGGCGTACTCTGCGGATGTTGTAGAGCATGAACCTACAGGAACGGGCCACCGCCTTGATGTTAGTTGAGAACGACAGGGTGTTGTCCAGGATCACGCCAAGGTTCTTAGCGCTCTGGGAGGAGGAAACAATGGAGTTGTCAACCGTGATGGCGAAATCATGGAACGGGCAGTCCTTCCCCGAGAGGAAGAGCAGCTCCGTCTTGCCGAGGTTCAGCTTGAGGTGGTGATCCGTCATCCACACTGATATGTCTGCCAGACATGCAGAGATGCGATTCGCCACCTGGTCATCAGAAGGGGGAAAGGAGAAGATTAATTGTGTGTCGTCTGCATAGCAATGATAGGAGAGACCATGTGAGGTTATGACAGAGCCAAGTGACTTGGTGTATAGCGAGAATAGGAGAGGGCCTAGAACAGAGCCCTGGGGGACACCAGTGGTGAGAGCGCGTGGCGAGGAGACAGATTCTCGCCACGCCACCTGGTAGGAGCGACCTGTCAGGTAGGACGCAATCCAAGCGTGGGCCGCACTGGAGATGCCCAACTCGGAGAGGGTGGAGAGGAGGATCTGATGGTTCACAGTGTCGAAGGCAGCCGATAGGTCTAGAAGGATGAGAGCAGAGGAGAGAGAGTTAGCTTTAGCAGTGCGGAGCGCCTCCGTGATACAGAGAAGAGCAGTCTCAGTTGAATGACTAGTCTTGAAACCTGACTGATTTGGATCAAGAAGGTCATTCTGAGAGAGATAGCGGGAGAGCTGGCCAAGGACGGCACGTTCAAGAGTTTTGGAGAGAAAAGAAAGAAGGGATACTGGTCTGTAGTTGTTGACATCGGAGGGATCGAGTGTAGGTTTTTTCAGAAGGGGTGCAACTCTCGCTCTCTTGAAGACGGAAGGGACGTAGCCAGCGGTCAGGGATGAGTTGATGAGCGAGGTGAGGTAAGGGAGAAGGTCTCCGGAAATGGTCTGGAGAAGAGAGGAGGGGATAGGGTCAAGCGGGCAGGTTGTTGGGTGGCCGGCCGTCACAAGAAGCGAGATTTCATCTGGAGAGAGAGGGGAGAAAGAGGTCAGAGCACAGGGTAGGGCAGTGTGAGCAGAACCAGCGGTGTCGTTTGACTTAGCAAACGAGGATCGGATGTCGTCGACCTTCTTTTCAAAATGGTTGACGAAGTCATCTGCAGAGAGGGAGGAGGGGGGAGGGGGAGGAGGATTCAGGAGGGAGGAGAAGGTGGCAAAGAGCTTCCTAGGGTTAGAGGCAGATGCTTGGAATTTAGAGTGGAAGAAAGTGGCTTTAGCAGCAGAGACAGAGGAGGAAAATGTAGAAAGGAGGGAGTGAAAGGATGCCAGGTCCGCAGGGAGGCGAGTTTTCCTCCATTTCCGCTCGGCTGCCCGGAGCACTGTTCTGTGAGCTCGCAATGAGTCGTCGAGCCACGGAGCGGGAGGGGAGGACCGAGCCGGCCTGGAGGATAGGGGACATAGAGAGTCAAAGGATGCAGAAAGGGAAGAGAGGAGGGTTGAGGAGGCAGAATCAGGAGATAGGTTGGAGAAGGTATGAGCAGAGGGAAGAGATGATAGGATGGAAGAGGAGAGAGTAGCGGGGGAGAGAGAGCGAAGGTTGGGACGGCGCGATACCATCCGAGTAGGGGCAGTGTGGGAAGTGTTGGATGAGAGCGAGAGGGAAAAGGATACAAGGTAGTGGTCGGAGACTTGGAGGGGAGTTGCAATGAGGTTAGTGGAAGAACAGCATCTAGTAAAGATGAGGTCGAGCGTATTGCCTGCCTTGTGAGTAGGGGGAAGGTGAGAGGGTGAGGTCAAAAGAGGAGAGGAGTGGAAAGAAGGAGGCAGAGAGGAATGAGTCAAAGGTAGACGTGGGGAGGTTAAAGTCGCCCAGGACTGTGAGAGGTGAGCCGTCCTCAGGAAAGGAGCTTATCAAGGCATCAAGCTCATTGATGAACTCTCCGAGGGAACCTGGAGGGCGATAAATGATAAGGATGTTAAGCTTGAAAGGGCTGGTAACTGTGACAGCATGGAATTCAAAGGAGGCGATAGACAGATGGGTAAGGGGAGAAAGAGAGAATGACCACTTGGGAGAGATGAGGATCCCGGTGCCACCACCCCGCTGACCAGAAGCTCTCGGGGTGTGCGAGAACACGTGGGCGGACGAAGAGAGAGCAGTAGGAGTAGCAGTGTTGTCTGTGGTGATCCATGTTTCCGTCAGTGCCAAGAAGTCGAGGGACTGGAGGGAGGCATAGGCTGAGATGAACTCTGCCTTGTTGGCCGCAGATCGGCAGTTCCAGAGGCTACCGGAGACCTGGAACTCCACGTGGGTCGTGCGCGCTGGGACCACCAGATTAGGGTGGCCGCGGCCACGCGGTGTGGAGCGTTTGTATGGTCTGTGCAGAGAGGAGAGAACAGGGATAGATAGACACATAGTTGACAGGCTACAGAAGAGGCTACGCTAATGCAAAGGAGATTGGAATGACAAGTGGACTACACTTATCGAATGTTCAGAACGTTAAGCTTACGTAGCAAGAATCTTATTGACTAAAATGATTGAAATGATACAGTACTGCTGGAGTAGGCTAGCTGGCAGTGGCTACGTTGTTGACACTACACTAATCAAGTCGTTCCGTCGAGTGTAATAGTTTCTACAGTGCTGCTATTCGGGGGCTAGCTGGCTAGCTAGCAGTGTTGATTACGTAACGTTACGTTAAAAGAACGACAATAGCTGGCTAGCTAACCTAGAAAATCGCTCCAGACTACACAATTGTCTTAGATACAAAGACGGCTATGTAGCTAGCTAGCTACGATCAAACAAATCAGGGATGCAGCTTAAGCCCCACCCTCTTCAACATATATATCAACGAACTGGCGCGGGCACTAGAAAAGTCTGCAGCACCCGGCCTCACCCTACTAGAATCTGAAGTCAAATGTCTGCTGTTTGCTGATGATCTGGTGCTTCTGTCACCAACCAAGGAGGGCCTACAGCAGCACCTAGATCTTATGCACAGATTCTGTCAGACCTGGGCCCTGACAGTAAATCTCAGTAAGACCAAAATAATGGTGTTCCAAAAAAGGTCCAGTCACCAGGACCACAAATACAAATTCCATCTCGACACTGTTGCCCTAGAGCACACAAAAAACTATACATACCTTGGCCTAAACATCAGCGCCACAGGTAACTTCCACAAAGCTGTGAACGATCTGAGAGACAAGGCAAGAAGGGCATTCTATGCCATCAAAAGGAACATAAATTTCAACATACCAATTAGGATTTGGCTAAAAATACTTGAATCAGTCATAGAGCCCATTGCCCTTTATGGTTGTGAGGTCTGGGGTCCGCTCACCAACCAAGACTTTACAAAATGGGACAAACACCAAATTGAGACTCTGCACGCAGAATTCTGCAAAAATATCCTCCGTGTACAACGTAGAACACCAAATAGTGCATGCAGAGCAGAATTAGGCCGATACCCACTAATTATCAAAATCCAGAAAAGAGCTGTTAAATTCTATAACCACCTAAAAGGAAGCGATTCCCAAACCTTCCACAACAAAGCCATCACCTACAGAGAGATGAACCTGGAGAAGAGTCCCCTAAGCAAGCTGGTCCTGGGGCTCTGTTCACAAACACAAACACACCCTACAGAGCCCCATGACAGCAGCACAATTAGACCCAACCAAATCATGAGAAAACAAAAAGATAATTACTTGACACATTGGAAAGAATTAACAAAAAAACAGAGCAAACTAGAATGCTATTTGGCCCTACACAGAGAGTACACAGCGGCAGAATACCTGACCACTGTGACTGACCCAAAATTAAGGAAAGCTTTGACTATGTACAGACTCAGCGAGCATAGCCTTGCTATTGAGAAAGGCCGCCGTAGGCAGACATGGCTCTCAAGAGAAGACAGGCTATGTGCTCACTGCCCACAAAATGAGGTGGAAACTGAGCTGCACTTCCTAACCTCCTGCCCAATGTATGACCATATTAGAGAGACATATTTCCCTCAGATTACACAGATCCACAAAGAATTCGAAAACAAATCCAATTTTGAAAAACTCCCATATCTACTGGGTGAAATTCCACAGTGTGCCATCAGAGCAGCAAGATTTGTGACCTGTTGCCACGAGAAAAGGGTAACCAGTGAGGAACAAACACCATTGTAAATACAACCCATATCTATGCTTATTTATTTTATCTTGTGTCCTTTCAAATTTGTACCTTGTAAAAACACTGTATATATATATATAATATGACATTTGTAATGTCTTTATTGTTTTGAAACTTCTGTATGTGTGATGTCTACTGTTAATTTTTATTGTTTACCTTACTTGCTTTGGAAATGTTAACACATGTTTCCCATGCCAATAAAGCCCCTTGAATTGAATTGAATTGAATTGAAGGGGAGGACAATTTTACCATTTGCCTACGAATTTACACACTCCTCGACCACTCAAACACTTATCGGTTTCAGGGTCACAGAGGAGAGAGGATGGAGGAGAGAGGACGGAGGAGAGAGGACGGAGGACGGTCTTTTGCCGAAACTAGATAACCCCTAAATCATTTTTCTCAAAGTTGCCATAATGTCACGTGCAACCTAAACATTACAAAACTTTAATTAGATCGTATAATCTTCATGTAATTCGACACTCTCTTCTCGACCTCCCTCCGTATAAAAAAGGGGCTCAACTCGCACGGGCATACAAATCTTCTCGCTTCGCCACTTCCTCTCTGGGAAAATGTCCATATTCTTGCAAGTTAAATTTTTTCTAAAATAACCACTGTGACACTTCAAAATGCTCAGCTGTTTAGCTAAAAGAACCACTGTGACACTTCAAAATGCTCAGCTGTTTAGCTAAATATATATATACAGTGCCTTGCGAAAGTATTCGGCCCCCTTGAACTTTGCGACCTTTTGCCACATTTCAGGCTTCAAACATAAAGATATAAAACTGTATTTTTTTGTGAAGAATCAACAACAAGTGGGACACAATCATGAAGTGGAACGAGCATTCATTATGTAATGTTAGTATAATATTCATTATATAATGTTAGTATAATATGCATTATATAATGTTAGTATAATATTCATTATATAATGTTAGTATAATATGCATTATATAATGTTAGTATAATATTAATATATTAATTATATGTTAGTATGTTCATATAATAGGACACCACTAGAATGATATTAAGTCCAATTGGACAATGCAGCAGTTTAAGAAATACACAACCAACATTTTTAATTTTTCGTAGGTTTTGTTTCCGTCATTAAATCCTTGCGCAAGACAAATGGTCTACATTGGTGGTCAGCTGAACGTGCTGTGGTCAGCATGATACAGGAAGAAGGATGTAGGCAAGATAACTGATGACTAACACGTGTGGGTGCAAAATATAACACATAGACAAATGCATAAGATATATAGAATAGCTGAACACTAAAAACAGACTACATGAAGGGAAGGTGACACAGGTGCTAGGATAGCTGGACATACCAAGGCCAGAGGGATATACAAAGGTGGGGGTCAGTCAAATGACTAACTGATGACCAATAGACATAGTTTGCCAAAGCATAGGGCTGTAAAATAGAGGAATGTATAGTATTTTTAGTATAGCTGGACACGCTAGAAACTGAGGAGACACATAGTCTGCTGATCTTAGATAATACACAAACAAAAGAATGCATTTAGCTAAGTGCAGGAACAAAGCAAAGGTCTTGTCATCATGATAATCTGATGGAAAGCAGGGATAAGCATTATTGAGCTGAACAAGCAGGATGCACGGATTGGAATGTAAAAAATAAATAAAAATAAACTCATTTTACATGTGGGATGGGCTCATATGCGATATGTGGATAAATACTGGAGCCAGGGCTTTGGAAAAGGGGTGGGTCCCGCGGGGCTCTCGGGCTTGTTATACTCTTGTATTAAAAGTCTATAATTGAATTCAAAGTTCTTCATTGTGTCATATTTGAACCAATTTTCTACTACACACGTAAAACATGGGCATGCAGTACATACATTATTGTTAGAACATGGAAAGAGTTCTGCCATCGTTGTAACCAAAAGCAGATACTAAGGGGGAGTAACTTTATTTACATATGTGACGTACACAAATACTATGCATGTATAAAAGCAAAGCCAGCGCTAAGAAGCGGCGGCTATTCCGCGGACCAGCACGGCTTTTAATTACTTGTATTAAAGTCTACATTGAATTCAAAAGTTCTTCTGAGAGTATAATATTTCTATAGACAGTATTATATTTCTGAAACAATTATCTACGACACACACGCGCCAGTCTACCGTCATAACAAGATGGCAGCCTCCTTGAGCCGGTTGCACCACATTTCACTTCACGTTACAAACGTGGATAAAATAGCGTATGAACTTGTTTCTAAATTTAAGTTTAATTTATTTAGTGCGAGGTTGACGGAGAAGTCAAAACAGTTGGCTTTCAGGAAAGGAGCGGCAGTTTTCGTCGTCAATGAAAGACCAATGAATGGAGTAACACTATCGAGCAAGAGCAACATTCAAACCGGGATAAAGAACGACAAGGATCCGAAATGTCTCTACGATGTCAACCCACACTATTCCGTCGACACCGCGTCTAACGTCTGTTTCGAAGTAGAAAATGTGGAAAGATCATTCAAGTCCCTTCGCAACATTGGCTGCGATTTCTTGGTGCCTCCGACAGAGGTGTGTGACGAGAAAGGGATTGTCACCTATTCAGTCGTCAAATCAATCGTGGGAAATGTGAACCACACGCTCATTGACACGAGTAAATACAAGGGGAGTTTCTTACCCGGGTTTCAGGAGGTTGAAAACGTGACGGAAAACGGCACACCGGTGTCTGAGAGTACAGAGGAGTCTTGTCCAGTCACTCATTTTGATCACATCACCTATGCTTGTCCGAGACGGTGCACACCGCAAGTGATGAGCTGGTATGAGAGGCACTTTGGCTTCCACAGGTTCTTCATTGACAGGTTAAGTGGCTTTCAATTATTTATTTTTATTATGATTCAGCAATTTGAAAATAATGAATTGTTAGATGATGATTGATCATGCATCTCAATACAAACGGATGCAGTGAATGTAATATGAATGAAAGTTACTGTAAGTTATTGTGAGTATAGAACATTTGTTTTGGTTGGGCACCAGACCTGTTAGTGCTGTCACGCCACTCTGTGTCATAAGCCAAACATGTGGAATGATAGCACAAACTGGGTTTGGTACCCAGGCTACGCTGTAAGGATAAACCCTATAATTAGGCATTTTTAATACTAATTAAATAGCATGTCTATGGGATTAACATTGAAGACAAATAGATGCTCTTTCTGTAAGTGTTTTTTTTTTCTCCATCTTTTTACAAACGTCCCACCTGGGACAATAAATAAATGGATTCTGTCTGTTTCCCTTAGTAATGAGGATGTGGATGAGGGCTATGTTCTGAACACGGAGGGCATTGGACTGCGTCTCACAGCCATGGAGTACTGGAAATGCAGCCAAACCGGAATCAAGCTTCCCTTCACAGATGACAAACAACCGGACTGCAAGTTTGTCATTGCGGAGTCGCTGCCTGACCAAGGTCATCACTTTCAGAGAGTTATACCGCTCATTTCTTAAAATGTTGTTTTTTTCCGTGCTTCCTCAAATCCTCTCTCTTCCTCTTTCTCACCTGTTTTGGAAGAGAAGGTCAAAGGTCCCTCATCTTTTAATAGGATTTGAGGAGGTTAGGAGTAGAGGTTGACACGGGAATGAACATTCAGTCCTGTCAACAAAAATATTTCCCCCAGAACTGTCCTGATCCGGCAACAGTTCTATAACCCCAGAACTGTCCTGATTCGGCAACAGTTCTATAGCCCCAGAACTGTCCTGATCCGGCAACAGTTCTCTAACCCCAGAACTGTCCTGATCCGGCAACAGTTCTATAACCCCAGAACTGTCCTGATCCGGCAACAGTTCTATAACCCCAGAACTGTCCTGATCCGGCAACAGTTCTATAACCCCAGAACTGTCCTGATCCGGCAACAGTTCTATAACCCCAGAACTGTCCTGATCCGGCAACAGTTCTATAACCCCAGAACTGTCCTGATCCGGCAACAGTTCTATAACCCCAGAACTGTCCTGACCCGGCAACAGTTCTATAACCCCAGAACTGTCCTGATCCGGCAACAGTTCTATAACCCCAGAACTGTCCTGATCCGGCAACAGTTCTCTAACCCCAGAACTGTCCTGATCCGGCAACAGTTCTATAGCCCCAGAACTGTCCTGATCCGGCAACAGTTCTATAGCCCCAGAACTGTCCTGATCCGGCAACAGTTCTATAACCCCAGAACTGTCCTGATCCGGCAACAGTTCTCTAACCCCAGAACTGTCCTGATCCGGCAACAGTTCTCTAACCCCAGAACTGTCCTGATCCGGCAACAGTTCTATAACCCCAGAACTGTCCTGATCCGGCAACAGTTCTATAGCCCCAGAACTGTCCTGTCCCTTCCTGATTAAAGTCCATCCCGTGCGCAGAAATATGTAGGCTATTATGTTTAAGGACTATTACAAATAATGTAATATTGCGACTGTGATATGTGGTTGTATTGTCTAATTGTAGTTAAATGTTCTGACTGTAGGTGTAACAGTGTTGCTTCCGTCCCACTCATCGCTCCTACCTGGACTCGAACCAGGGACCCTCTGCACACATCGACAGTACAGCACAAGTCGATCTATTTTTGTTTCATTCTTCATCTAAAATGTCACGGGGGTTTAGCTATGCTGCTTCAGGCTGCTTGATGGTAAAGTTGTTGGGGGGTTTAGCTATGCTGCTTGGGCTTGATGGTAAAGTTGTTGGGGGTTTAGCTATGCTGCTTCAGGCTGCTTGATGGTAAAGTTGTTGGGGGTTAAGCTATGCTGCTTCAGGCTGCTTGATGGTAAAGTTGTTGGGGGTTTAGATCTGCTGCTTCAGGCTGCTTGGGCTTGATGGTAAGGTTGTTGGGGGTTGAGCTATGCTGCTTGGGATTGATGGTAAAGTTGTTGGGGGTTTAGCTATGCTGCTTGATGGTAAAGTTGTTGGTGTTTAGCTATGCTGCTTCAGGCTGCTTGATGGTAAAGTTGTTGGGGGGTTTAGCTATGTTGCTTCAGGCTGCTTTGGCTTGATGGTAAAGTTGTTGGGGGTTTAGCTATGCTGCTTCAGGCTGCTTGATGGTAAAGATGTTGGGGGTTTAGCTATGCTGCTTCAGGCTGCTTGGGCTTGATGGTAAAGTTGTTGGGGGTTTAGCTATGCTGCTTCAGGCTGCTTGATGGTAAAGATGTTGGGGGTTTAGCTACGCTGCTTCAGGCTGCTTGATGGTAAAGATGTTGGGGGTTTAGCTATGCTGCTTCAGGCTGCTTGATGGTAAAGTTGTTGGTGGTTTAGCTATGCTGCTTGGGCTTGATGGTAAAGTTGTTGGGGGTTTAGCTATGCTGCTTCAGGCTGCTTGATGGTAAAGTTGTTGGGGGTTTAGCTATGCTGTTTGATGGTAAAGTTGTTGGGGGTTTAGCTATGCTGCTTCAGGCTGCTTGATGGTAAAGTTGTTGGGGGTTTAGCTATGCTGCTTGGGCTTGATGGTAAAGTTGTTGGGGGTTTAGCTATGCTGCTTCAGGCTGCTTGATGGTAAAGTTGTTGGGGGTTTAGCTCTGCTGCTTCAGGCTGCTTGGGCTTGATGGTAAGGTTGTTGGGGGTTTAGCTATGCTGCTTGGGCTTGATGGTAAAGTTGTTGGGGGTTAAGCTATGCTGCTTCAGGCTGCTTGATGGTAAAGTTGTTGGGGGTTTAGCTCTGCTGCTTCAGGCTGCTTGGGCTTGATGGTAAGGTTGTTGGGGGTTTAGCTATGCTGCTTAGGCTTGATGGTAAAGTTGTTGGGGGTTAAGCTATGCTGCTTGATGGTAAAGTTGTTGGGGGTTTAGCTCTGCTGCTTCAGGCTGCTTGGGCTTGATGGTAAAGTTGTTGGGGGGTTTAGCTATGCTGCTTGGGCTTGATGGTAAAGTTGTTGGGGGTTTAGCTATGCTGCTTCAGGCTGCTTGGGCTTGATGGTAAAGTTGTTGGGGGTTTAGCTATGCTGCTTGGGCTTGATGGTAAAGTTGTTGGGGGTTTAGCTATGCTGCTTCAGGCTGCTTGATGGTAAAGATGTTGGGGGTTTAACTATGCTGCTTCAGGCTGCTTGATGGTAAAGTTGTTGGGGGTTTAGCTATGCTGCTTCAGGCTGCTTGGGCTTGATGGTAAGGTTGTTGGGGGTTAAGCTATGCTGCTTCAGGCTGCTTGATGGTAAAGTTGTTGGGGGTTTAGCTATGCTGCTTCAGGCTGCTTGGGCTTGATGGTAAAGTTGTTGGGGGGTTTAGCTATGAGGCTTCAGGCTGCTTGATGGTAAAGTTGTTGGGGGTTTAGCTATGCTGCTTCAGGCTGCTTGGGCTTGATGGTAAAGTTGTTGGGGGTTTAGCTATGCTGCTTCAGGCTGCTTGATGGTAGTCTAGCCAGGGTACTGTAGGAGGGAGGGGCTGTTAGATGAAGACATGCTAGTCTAGCCAGGGTACTGTAGGAGGGAGGGGCTGTTAGATGAAGACCTGCTAGTCTAGCCAGGGTACTGTAGGAGGGAGGGGCTGTTAGATGAAGACATGCTAGTCTAGCCAGGGTACTGTAGGAGGGAGGGGCTGTTAGATGAAGACATGCAGCCAGGGTACTGTAGGAGGGAGGGGCTGTTACATGAAGACATGCTAGTCTAGCCAGGGTACTGTAGGAGGGAGGGGCTGTTAGATGAAGACATGCAGCCAGGGTACTGTAGGAGGGAGGGGCTGTTAGATGAAGACATGCTTGCCTAGCCAGGGTACTGTAAGAGGGAGGGGCTGTTAGATGAAGACATGCTAGTCTAGCCAGGGTACTGTAGGAGGGAGGGGCTGTTAGATGAAGACATGCTAGCCAGGGTACTGTAGGAGGGAGGGGCTGTTAGATGAAGACATGCTAGCCAGGGTACTGTAGGAGGGAGGGGCTGTTAGATGAAGACATGCTAGCCTAGCCAGGGTACTGTAGGAGGGAGGGGCTGTTAGATGAAGACATGCTAGTCTAGCCAGGGTACTGTAGGAGGGAGGGGCTGTTAGATGAAGACATGCTAGTCTAGCCAGGGTACTGTAGGAGGGAGGGGCTGTTAGATGAAGACATGCTAGCCAGGGTACTGTAAGAGGGAGGGGCTGTTAGATGAAGACATGCTAGTCTAGCCAGGGTACTGTAGGAGGGAGGGGCTGTTAGATGAAGACATGCTAGCCAGGGTACTGTAGGAGGGAGGGGCTGTTAGATGAAGACATGCTAGCCAGGGTACTGTAGGAGGGAGGGGCTGTTAGATGAAGACATGCTAGTCTAGCCAGGGTACTGTAGGGGGGAGGGGCTGTTAGATGAAGACATGCAGCCAGGGTACTGTAGGAGGGAGGGGCTGTTAGATGAAGACATGCTAGTCTAGCCAGGGTACTGTAGGAGGGAGGGGCTGTTAGATGAAGACATGCTAGTCTAGCCAGGGTACTGTAGGAGGGAGGGGCTGTTAGATGAAGACATGCCAGCCAGGGTACTGTAGGAGGGAGGGGCTGTTAGATGAAGACATGCCAGCCAGGGTACTGTAGGAGGGAGGGGCTGTTAGATGAAGACATGCTAGTCGAGCCAGGGTACTGTAGGAGGGAGGGGCTGTTAGATGAAGACATGCTAGCCTAGCCAGGGTACTGTAGGAGGGAGGGGCTGTTAGATGAAGACATGCCAGCCAGGGTACTGTAGGAGGGAGGGGCTGTTAGATGAAGACATGCTAGCCTAGCCAGGGTACTGTAGGAGGGAGGGGCTGTTAGATGAAGACATGCCAGCCAAGGTACTGTAGGAGGGAGGGGCTGTTAGATGAAGACATGCTAGCCTAGCCAGGGTACTGTAGGAGGGAGGGGCTGTTAGATGAAGACATGCTAGCCTAGCCAGGGTACTGTAGGAGGGAGGGGCTGTTAGATGAAGACATGCTAGTCTAGCCAGGGTACTGTAGGAGGGAGGGGCTGTTAGATGAAGACATGCTAGTCTAGCCAGGGTACTGTAGGAGGGAGGGGCTGTTAGATGAAGACATGCAGCCAGGGTACTGTAGGAGGGAGGGGCTGTTAGATGAAGACATGCTAGTCTAGCCAGGGTACTGTAGGAGGGAGGGGCTGTTAGATGAAGACATGCTAGCCTAGCCAGGGTACTGTAGGAGGGAGGGGCTGTTAGATGAAGACATGCTAGCCTAGCCAGGGTACTGTAGGAGGGAGGGGCTGTTAGATGAAGACATGCTAGTCTAGCCAGGGTACTGTAGGAGGGAGGGGCTGTTAGATGAAGACATGCAAGCCTAGCCAAGGTACTGTAGGAGGGAGGGGCTGTTAGATGAAGACATGCTAGCCTAGCCAGGGTACTGTAGGAGGGAGGGGCTGTTAGATGAAGACATGCTAGTCTAGCCAGGGTACTGTAGGAGGGAGGGGCTGTTAGATGAAGACATGCTAGTCTAGCCAGGGTACTGTAGGAGGGAGGGGCTGTTAGATGAAGACATGCTAGCCTAGCCAGGGTACTGTAGGAGGGAGGGGCTGTTAGATGAAGACATGCTAGCCTAGCCAGGGTACTGTAGGAGGGAGGGGCTTTTAGATGAAGACATGCTAGTCGAGCCAGGGTACTGTAGGAGGGAGGGGCTGTTAGATGAAGACATGCCAGCCAGGGTACTGTAGGAGGGAGGGGCTGTTAGATGAAGACATGCTAGCCAGGGTACTGTAGGAGGGAGGGGCTGTTAGATGAAGACATGCTAGCCAGGGTACTGTAAGAGGGAGGGGCTGTTAGATGAAGACATGCTAGTCTAGCCAGGGTACTGTAGGAGGGAGGGGCTGTTAGATGAAGACATGCTAGCCAGGGTACTGTAGGAGGGAGGGGCTGTTAGATGAAGACATGCTAGTCTAGCCAGGGTACTGTAGGGGGAGGGGCTGTTAGATGAAGACATGCAGCCAGGGTACTGTAGGAGGGAGGGGCTGTTAGATGAAGACATGCTAGTCTAGCCAGGGTACTGTAGGAGGGAGGGGCTGTTAGATGAAGACATGCTAGTCTAGCCAGGGTACTGTAGGAGGGAGGGGCTGTTAGATGAAGACATGCCAGCCAGGGTACTGTAGGAGGGAGGGGCTGTTAGATGAAGACATGCCAGCCAGGGTACTGTAGGAGGGAGGGGCTGTTAGATGAAGACATGCTAGTCTAGCCAGGGTACTGTAGGAGGGAGGGGCTGTTAGATGAAGACATGCTAGTCTAGCCAGGGTACTGTAGGAGGGAGGGGCTGTTAGATGAAGACATGCTAGCCAGGGTACTGTAGGAGGGAGGGGCTGTTAGATGAAGACATGCTAGTCTAGCCAGGGTACTGTAGGAGGGAGGGGCTGTTAGATGAAGACATGCTAGTCTAGCCAGGGTACTGTAGGAGGGAGGGGCTGTTAGATGAAGACATGCTAGCCTAGCCAGGGTACTGTAGGAGGGAGGGGCTGTTAGATGAAGACATGCTAGCCTAGCCAGGGTACTGTAGGAGGGAGGGGCTGTTAGATGAAGACATGCTAGCCTAGCCAGGGTACTGTAGGAGGGAGGGGCTGTTAGATGAAGACATGCTAGTCTAGCCAGGGTACTGTAGGAGGGAGGGGCTGTTAGATGAAGACATGCTAGTCTAGCCAGGGTACTGTAGGAGGGAGGGGCTGTTAGATGAAGACATGCTAGTCGAGCCAGGGTACTGTAGGAGGGAGGGGCTGTTAGATAAAGACATGCCAGCCAGGGTACTGTAGGAGGAAGTGTCTGTTGTTAGATGAAGACATGCTAGCCAGGGTACTGTAGGAGGGAGGGGCTGTTCGATGAAGACATGCTAGCCAAGCCAGGGTACTGTAGGGGGGAGGGGCTGTTAGATGAAGACATGCTAGCCAGGGTACTGTAGGAGGGAGGGGCTGTTAGATGAAGACATGCTAGCCTAGCCAGGGTACTGTAGGAGGGAGGGGCTGTTAGATGAAGACATGCTAGTCTAGCCAGGGTACTGTAGGAGGGAGGGGCTGTTAGATGAAGACATGCTAGCCTAGCCAGGGTACTGTAGGAGGGAGGTGCTGTTAGATGAAGACATGCTAGTCTAGCCAGGGTACTGTAGGAGGGAGGGGCTGTTAGATGAAGACATGCTAGCCAGGGTACTGTAGGAGGGAGGGGCTGTTAGATGAAGACATGCTAGTCCAGCCAGGGTACTGTAGGAGGGAGGGGCTGTTAGATGAAGACATGCTAGCCTAGCCAGGGTACTGTAGGAGGGAGGGGCTGTTAGATGAAGACATGCTAGTCTAGCCAGGGTACTGTAGGAGGGAGGGGCTGTTAGATGAAGACATGCCAGCCAGGGTACTGTAGGAGGGAGGGGCTGTTAGATGAAGACATGCTAGTCTAGCCAGGGTACTGTAGGAGGGAGGGGCTGTTAGATGAAGACATGCTAGTCTAGCCAGGGTACTGTAGGAGGGAGGGGCTGTTAGATGAAGACATGCCAGCCAGGGTACTTTTGGAGGGAGGGGCTGTTAGATGAAGACATGCTAGTCAGGGTACTGTAGGAGGGAGGGGCTGTTAGATGAAGACATGCTAGTCAGGGTACTGTAGGAGGGAGGGGCTGTTAGATGAAGACATGCTAGTCTAGCCAGGGTACTGTAGGAGGGAGGGGCTGTTAGATGAAGACATGCTAGCCAGGGTACTGTAGGAGGGAGGGGCTGTTAGATGAAGACATGCTAGTCTAGCCAGGGTACTGTAGGAGGGAGGGGCTGTTAGATGAAGACATGCTAGTCTAGCCAGGGTACTGTAGGAGGGAGGGGCTGTTAGATGAAGACATGCTAGCCTAGCCAGGGTACTGTAGGAGGGAGGGGCTGTTAGATGAAGACATGCTAGTCGAGCCAGGGTACTGTAGGAGGGAGGGGCTGTTAGATGAAGACATGCTAGTCTAGCCAGGGTACTGTAGGAGGGAGGGGCTGTTAGATGAAGACATGCTGCGGGTGTCCTGTTTCCGATGTCAACCTCTAGTTAGGAGAGACGATGTGAGGAATAGATGGATTGAAAGAGCCAATGCATTTACCCATGACCAATTTTCATTATAATGAATTACCACCTGCCGAGACCTGAATGGTGTCTATCTCGGTCTGGATGGTGTCTGTTTCAGGCAGTAACCAGGTGGACACCTTTCTGGAGCAGCACGGAGGCCCAGGGATCCAGCACATTGGATTGTACACACAGGACATCGTGTCCACAGCACAGACCATGGGCCGGGCCGGAGTCCACTTCTTCTCTCCTCCTCCTGCCTACTACACCGAGGTTAGTCTCACTCCGTCACCATGGCACCCAATGGCTCATCCCAAATGGAACCCCAAGAGGATTTGATTGGTATAAGCAATATGGTGAAACTTCCACTTAGCCTATCAGAGAGCAGGGTGGAGCTACTACCATATTGATTGCACCTAATAATTATACATTTATTTAGCTTTTTATAGCACTTTTCATAATCTACAATCTCCTTCACGCATGTCCGTCTTTCTCTCACTCATGTCCATCCGTCTGTCTCTCACGCATGTCCGTCCGTCTCTCACTTGTGACTGAAACAGGTGTGTGAGATGCCCCAATGCATTGTGGTTCCAGTACATGGATCATTCAAAGGAACCCAAACAGTCCTCTGTAGCTCTACATGCATCTACAGGAAGTTGTTTTCTGGAAGTAGGAAGTTGTAGCGTGTGCTCATTGACCCCCGTGTCTGTCCTGTGGCAGGAAGTCTAACGTTACATCTACTACCACTGTGCCCTTTGACCCCTGTGTCTGTCCTGTGGCAGGACGTACCACTGTGCTCGTTGTAGCGTGATTGAACACTGTTGGTGTTGTTGGTGGATATCCTCTCCACTACGTTGAGGACGTGTCCCAGGACTTACAGCTCCTTGGGAGACACCCAGTGTCCTTTTACTGACTGAGGCTCCTTACGTCTACTACCACTGTGCCCTTTGACCCCTGTGTCTGTCCTGTGGCAGGACGTACCACTGTGCTCGTTGTAGCGTGATTGAACACTGTTGGTGTTGTTGGTGGATATCCTCTCCACTACGTTGAGGACGTGTCCCAGGACTTACAGCTCCTTGGGAGACACCCAGTGTCCTTTTACTGACTGAGGCTCCTTACGTCTACTACCACTGTGCTCATTGACCCCTGTGTCTGTCCTGTGGCAGGAAGTCTAACGTTACGTCTACTACCACTGTGCTCATTGACCCCCGTGTCTGTCCTGTGGCAGGAAGTCTAACGTTACGTCTACTACCACTGTGCTCATTGACCCCCGTGTCTGTCCTGTGGCAGGAAGTCTAACGTTACGTCTACTACCACTGTGCTCATTGACCCCCGTGTCTTGTCCTGTGGCAGGTGGGTAAGCAGCAGGAGATAGAGGACGCAGGTTACGACCCCCAGATGCTGTCTCAGCACAGCATCCTCCTGGACACAGACCTGCGCCAGGTCCAGACTGACCCCTCCTGTCAGACTACGGACACGCAGAAGAAAAGGTACCAGATTCATTAGCCTGTAGGTATCAAATGCTCCTTAAAGACTGTCGTGGGTTTTCAATATAGTACTTTATTTCAGCTCTGGTGAGAACGCAGTATGTCTACTGCTCTGCTTCATCACAACAGAGTGTGGAGGTCAGAGTGTGGAGGCCAGAGTGTAGAGGTCAGAGTGTGGAGACCGGTCAGTCGGAGTATAAATGTTTTCTAATGATGATCAGAAACCACCTTCAAGGAAGTGAGACACCCAGTGTCCTTTTACTGACTGACTGAGGTCGAAGCTACCCAATATATCTAACCTATGTTTTCCTCTCTTCTCATTCCCTCAACAGATACCTGCTCCAGGTGTTCACCAAGCCCATCTTCTCATTCCCTCTAAACAGATACCTGCTCCAGGCGTTCACCCAGCCCATCTTCTCATTCCCAGAATCCTGCTCCAGGTGTTCACCAAGCCCATCTTCTCATTCCCTCTAAACAGATACCTGCTCCAGGTGTTCACCAAGCCCATCTTCTCATTCCCTCTAAACAGATACCTGTTCCAGGCGTTCACCAAGCCCATCTTCTCATTCCCTCTAAACAGATACCTGCTCCAGGCGTTCACCAAGCCCATCTTCTCATTCCCTCTAAACAGATACCTGCTCCAGGTGTTCACCAAGCCCATCTTCTCATTCCCTCTAAACAGATACCTGCTCCAGGTGTTCACCAAGCCCATCTTCTCATTCCCTCTAAACAGATACCTGCTCCAGGTGTTCACCAAGCCCATCTTCTCATTCCCTCTAAACAGATACCTGCTCCAGGTGTTCACCAAGCCCATCTTCTCATTCCCTCTAAACAGATACCTGCTCCAGGTGTTCACCAAGCCCATCTTCTCATTCCCTCTAAACAGATACCTGCTCCAGGCGTTCACCAAGCCCATCTTCTCATTCCCTCTAAACAGATACCTGCTCCAGGCGTTCACCAAGCCCATCTTCTCATTCCCTCTAAACAGATACCTGTTCCAGGTGTTCACCCAGCCCATCTTCTCATTCCCTCTAAACAGATACCTGCTCCAGGCGTTCACCAAGCCCATCTTCTCATTCCCTCTAAACAGATACCTGCTCCAGGCGTTCACCAAGCCCATCTTCTCATTTCCTCAACAGATACCTGTTCCAGGCGTTCACCAAGCCCATCTTCTCATTCCCTCTAAACAGATACCTGCTCCAGGTGTTCACCAAGCCCATCTTCTCATTCCCTCTAAACAGATACCTGCTCCAGGTGTTCACCAAGCCCATCTTCTCATTCCCTCTAAACAGATACCTGCTCCAGGTGTTCACCAAGCCCATCTTCTCATTCCCTCTAAACAGATACCTGCTCCAGGCGTTCACCAAGCCCATCTTCTCATTCCCTCTAAACAGATACCTGCTCCAGGCGTTCACCAAGCCCATCTTCTCATTCCCTCTAAACAGATACCTGCTCCAGGTGTTCACCCAGCCCATCTTCTCATTCCCTCTAAACAGATACCTGCTCCAGGTGTTCACCAAGCCCATCTTCTCATTCCCTCTAAACAGATACCTGCTCCAGGTGTTCACCAAGCCCATCTTCTCAGAGGACACCTTCTTCCTGGAGCTAATCGAGAGGAGAGGTGCGTCAGGGTTCGGAGAGGGGAACATCAAAGCTCTGTGGAGGTCTGTCCAGGCATACATGGACACAGAGAGGGCAAAGACTGAGGCACAAGGAGAGAACACGACTCCCAGAACATAACCCCAGAACCGAAGCACTGCCACAGCGCCTAACATTTTACAGCGAACACTGCAGCGAACTCCTTCCTCCGCTACTCTTTCGTCTGTGTGAGGCTGAAATACACGGAGTTTCCCGGGGAAGCTGTGGCTCGCCGAGGAAGCTGTGGCTCGCCGCGGAAGCTGTGGCTCGCCGGGGAAGCATTGAATGATTGTGTTCATGAGTCTGTTATTAAATGTGTATGTTTTAATGATTTTTCATTAAACCATGTATGACTAATATTTTTATGGCCTCTATAAATGAATTCATGTGGGCAGAATATCATGCCTCAAGGCAACAGTTCCGGTCAGAAGTTGAGTTTTCTTTAGTTTTACTATTTTCTACGTTGTAGAGTAATAGTGAAGACATCACAACTATATAAAATAACACATATGGAATCATGTAGTAAACAAATAAGTGTTAAACACATGTAAATATATTTTAGATTCTTCAAAGTAGCCTCCATTTGCTTTTACAGTTTTCCACACTCTTGGCGTTCACTCAACCAGCTTCATGAGGATCTCTTGTCCAATCGTCTTGAAGGAGGTCTTTGGTGGTGGAAAACCAGCTAGTTGCTGCTCCCATTCTCATTTCACCTCTTCGCTGCTGTCGTTGCAATGCCTCAGTGAACTTCCAACCGGTGGGTTATAGGGCTGTTACGGTGACCAAATTACCTCCACAACGGCGGTCAAGTTCAACGTGACCGTTTAGCTGATGGTCATTAGTAGCCTACCAAACTTGCTAACTGTGATACTCAGCATTCTGTCTCTAATCTCTCTGACATCAATGCAAATGTTGTGGAAAATCTAATCAAACATTAAAGTTTGTGTTGCGCAACATTTTCATAGGCTATGCAATTGCGTGAGAACAGAGTGATGGCCTCTACTAAAAAGAGGAGGATCCCATCAGCTTTCTATAGGCTCGGCCTACTATATTTATTCCTCAACTTCCCTAATATTAAGCACATTGCTTCTCTTTATAACAGGAGCATTGCCTACCTGGCTGGCATGAAAATGAACCACGGGAAAGCATCCTCCATTTGCTATTGAAGTGCTTAGATGACATGTATTTTTTCCTTTGCTCCTGTTCTGAGACAGGTGAATGATAATGGTCCGTTCTAAATCAAAACTAATTTCACATGGTCATGGCTCACATCAACAACATCAAGCCGGAAACCCGAGACCCACTCCAATCCGCATACCGCCACAACAGATCCACACGGATGACGCAATCTCAATCGCACGCCACACTGCCCTTGCTTCAGGTCCTGAGCTACATTTAGTTTTGGGTATGTCACTGTAGGCAAAAATCGAATCCATAAAGGGTACGATCCTTGGGTAAGCTAATACCTGTTGTATTTGGCGCATGTGACAAATAACATTTGATTTGAGAGTGCAGACACAACAGGGAAAGTATTTTAACTTAAAAAATTATACTATCATTTTATCTAGTTACCCAGAGTCCGATGAACTCATGGATTCCATTTTTCTGTATTTACATGAAGGAAGCTACAGGTAGTTTCGCTCTCCGATGTTCACAAGCCTTACAGCAATGACAGGAAGTCAACCGGGACAGAGACACAACAAGGACAGGAAGTCAACCGGGACAGAGACACTACAAGGACAGGAAGTCAACCGGGACAGAGACACAACAAGGACAGGAAGTCTACCGGGACAGAGACACAACAAGGACAGGAAGTCAACCGGTACAGAGACACAACAAGGACAGGAAGTCTACCGGGACAGAGACACAACAAGGACAGGAAGTCAACCGGGACAGAGACACAACAAGGACAGGAAGTCTACCGGTACAGAGACACAACAAGGACAGGAAGTCTACCGGGACAGAGACACAACAAGGACAGGAAGTCTACCGGGACAGAGACACAACAAGGACAGGAAGTCTACCGGGACAGAGACACAACAGGGACAGGAAGTCTACCGGGACAGAGACACAACAAGGACAGGAAGTCTACCGGGACAGAGACACAACAAGGACAGGAAGTCAACCGGGACAGAGACACAACAAGGACAGGAAGTCTAACGGTACAGAGAAGGCAGAGACACAACAAGGACAGGAAGTCTACCGGTACAGAGAAGGCAGGGACACAACAAGGACAGGAAGTCTACCGGTACAGAGAAGACAAATACACAACAAGGACAGGAAGTCTACCGGTACAGAGACACAACAAGGACAGGAAGTCTACCGGGACAGAGACACAACAAGGACAGGAAGTCTACCGGGACAGAGACACAACAAGGACAGGAAGTCTACCGGGACAGAGACACAACAATGACAGGAAGTCAACCGGTACAGAGAAGGCAGGGACACAACAAGGACAGGAAGTCTACCGGGACAGAGAAGGCAGGGACACAACAAGGACAGGAAGTCTAACGGTACAGCGAAGGCAGAGACACAACAAGGACAGGAAGTCTACCGGGACAGAGAAGGCAGGGACACAACAAGGACAGGAAGTCTACCGGGACAGAGAAGGCAGGGACACAACAAGGACAGGAAGTCTACCAGGACAGAGAAGGCAGAGACACAACAACGACAGGAAGTCTACCGGGACAAAGTAGGCAGGGACACAACAAGGACAGGAAGTCTAACGGTACAGAGACACAACAAGGACAGGAAGTCTACCGGTACAGAGAAGGCAGAGACACAACAAGGACAGGAAGTCTACCGGGACAGAGAAGGCAGGGACACAACAAGGACAGGAAGTCTACCGGGACAGAGAAGGCAGAGACACAACAAGGACAGGAAGTCTATCAGTACAGAGAAGACAAATACACAACAAGGACAGGAAGGATCTGGACACTGAAAATGGATGCTGAAAATGTCCCAGTTCTTCCATGGCCTGCATGCCCACCAGACATGTTACCCATTGAGCATGTTTGGGATGCTCTGGATCGACGTGTATGACAGCGTCTTCCAGTTCCTGCCAATATCCAGCAACTTCGGACAGCCGTTAAAGAGGACTGGGACAACATTCTGTACATTCTGGGACACTACACTTCTGGACAACACATTGAATATTACTATCAAGCATAGACACTACACTTCTGTACAACACATTGAAAATTACTATCAAGCATAGACGCTACACTTCTGGACAACACTGAATATTACTATCAAGCATAGACACTACACTTCTGGACAACACACTGAATATTACTGTCAAGCATAGACACTACACTTCTGGACAACACACTGAATATTACTATCAAGCATAGACACTACACTCCTGTACAACACATTGAATATTACTGTCAAACATAGACACTACACTTCTGTACAACACATTGGATATTACTATCAAGCATAGACGCTACACTTCTGTACAACACACTGACTATTACTGTCAAGCATAGACACTACACTTCTGGACAACACACTGAATATTACTATCAAGCATAGACACTACACTTCTGTACAACACATTGAATATTACTGTCAAACATAGACACTACACTTCTGTACAACACATTGAATATTACTATCAAGCATAGACGCTACACTTCTGTACAACACACTGACTATTACTGTCAAGCATAGACACTACACTTCTGGACAACACACTGAATATTACTATCAAGCATAGACACTACACTTCTGTACAACACATTGAATATTACTGTCAAACATAGACACTACACTTCTGGACAACACACTGAATATTACTGTCAAGCATAGACACTACACTTCTGGACAACACACTGAATATTGCTGTCAAGCATAGACACTACACTTCTGGACAACACACTGAATATTACTATCAAGCAAAGACACTACACTTCTGTACAACACACTGAATATTACTATCAAGCATAGACTACACTTCTTCTGTACACTTTGTTTTACACAATCAACAACATTGATGGGCATTGCTCCAGAACCCCCCCACCCCACCCCCCCCTCCCGTTGACACGCTGTCCCATCCCCCAAAATGGCCTCCACCTCTACTCCTGAGTCATGGGCACCCAGAGCCAAAGACAAGGTCCATTCCCAGATGGACCACTATGTCCTGGGGTCCTTTGCCCCCCCCCCCCCCCCCCAATTATTACATTATCCTGGAGGGGCTCATAGGGCTCTGGTGAAAAGTAGTGCACTACGTAGGGAATAGGGTGCCATTTGGGAAGACACCTCTGTTGAACTGGGCTCCCGAGTGGCGCAGAGGTCTAAGACACTGCATCTCAGTGCAAGAGGCGTCACTACAGTCCCTGGTTCGAATTCAGGCTGAATCACACACGGCTGTGATTGGGAGTCCCGGCCAAACCCAGTGTTGTTCGGGTTTGGCCGAGGTAAGCCGTCATTGTAAATTTGTACATTTGTTTCTTAACTGACTTGCTTTGTGAAATAAAGGTTAAATAATTTAAAAAATTATAATAATCACCTGCTTGGATTTGGTCAACTGTTTCCATGACAACAGTCGGATGCTAGTACATTTCCCGTTTGATCAATCGTCAAAACTACTAATTGGTGATTCCACTCAGCAAAAAGAGTTGCTCAACAAAGTCACATGGATGTAGTTCTGCAACTCTGTCAGTAGGTGTCCCTGTTTTCCTTTCACATTGTCTTGTCTGTAGCAGCCTGCCTTGTCTCGATTGGTAATAAGAGAGATTATACTTAGCTTTGATGGTCTACTACGGGAAAGGGCCCTTTATTGTTAGATGGCTAACTGCAACACACAATCCTCAGTTAGCACCTCTACACCTGGCTACGGTAGTGAACATTAGTGACAGTTTGTGCATTTCAAAGTTCGTAACTTGGATCGCAAATTACTTACAGTGCAATGAAATGTTTGTTTACAAGCAAAGACAGACATGAAATGGCTTGAAGGACCATGAAATAAATTGTGTAGAAATGTATGAATTTATTTTAAATTGTTTTTTTTGCTTTTGTTTTATTGATGAGGTGGGTTGTCTTTTTTTGAGAGCTTTTAGATCAAAAACAGGCTACTGTATGTTTCAATTAATGATAATTTTTAATTAGAAACACAGATGGCATGCATAGTCTTCTGGCTGCACACATCACCTGCATGAGGTTCTGGAGCTAGGACCATTACCTCCTACATGAGGTTCTGGAGCTAGGACCATTACCTCCTACATGGGGTTCTGGAGGTAGGACCATTACCTCCTACATGGGGTTCTGGAGCTAGGACCATTACCTCCTACATGAGGTTCTCGAGCTAGGACCATTACTTCCTGCTTGAGGTTCTGGAGCTAGGACTATTACCTCCTACATGAGGTTCTGGAGCTAGGACCATTACTTTCTGCATGGGGTTCTGGAGCTAGGACCATTACTTTCTGCATGAGGTTCTGGAGCTAGGACCATTACCTCCTACATGAGGTTCTGGAGCTAGGACCATTACTTCCTGCATGGGGTTCTGGAGCTAGGACCATTACCTCCTACATGAGGTTCTGGGGATAGGACCATTACTTCCTGCATGGGGTTCTGGAGATAGGACCATTACTTCCTGCATGGGGTTCTGGAGCTAGGACCATTACCTCCTACATGAGGTTCTGGAGCTAGGAACATTACTTTCTGCATGGGGTTCTGGAGCTAGGACCATTACCTCCTACATGAGGTTCTGGAGCTAGGAACATTACTTTCTGCATGGGGTTCTGGAGCTAGGACCATTACCTCCTACATGAGGTTCTGGAGCTAGGAACATTACTTTCTGCATGGGGTTCTGGAGCTAGGACCATTACCTCCTACATGAGGTTCTGGAGCTAGGACCATTACTTCCTGCATGGGGTTCTGGAGCTAGGACCATTACCTCCTACATGAGGTTCTGGAGCTAGGAACATTACTTTCTGCATGGGGTTCTGGAGCTAGGACCATTACCTCCTACATGAGGTTCTGGAGCTAGGAACATTACTTTCTGCATGGGGTTCTGGAGCTAGGACCATTACCTCCTACATGAGGTTCTGGAGCTAGGACCATTACTTCCTGCATGGGGTTCTGGAGCTAGGACCATTACCTCCTACATGAGGTTCTGGAGCTAGGAACATTACTTTCTGCATGGGGTTCTGGAGCTAGGACCATTACCTCCTACATGAGGTTCTGGAGCTAGGAACATTACTTTCTGCATGGGGTTCTGGAGCTAGGACCATTACCTCCTACATGAGGTTCTGGAGCTAGGAACATTACTTTCTGCATGGGGTTCTGGAGCTAGGACCATTACCTCCTACATGAGGTTCTGGAGCTAGGACCATTACTTCCTGCATGGGGTTCTGGAGCTAGGACCATTACTTTCTGCATGGGGTTCTGGAGCTAGGACCATTACTTCCTGCATGGGGTTCTGACATTAACCACTACTGATAATGACATTAACCACTACTGATAATGACATTAACCACTACTGATAATGACATTAACCACTACTGATAATGACATTAACCACTACTGATAATGACATTAACCACTACTGATAATGACATTAACCACTACTGATAAGTGAAAGGTGACCTCAGTGATCGGGTTGGTTCCAGCAGGCCTATCATAACCACTACTGATAATGTCATGGGTGTGACCAACCGGTATCTTTGATGAATGGGCCAAGAGCTGATCTACTCTGCCAATGTCCATCAATGGGGCTCTGGCAAAGACCTAACCTCCAATCCTTACCTCTTGCCTGCTCACCAACGGTTGTCGATGGGGAGAACAGAATTTGGAATTAGGTAGGTTTAGTCTCATTTGTTCAAACTTCAACATGTTTGTGTTTCAGATATTACCTACACTAACTGCCATTGGTTTAAAAAAAACAGTCACTATTTGTTCCCAGAAACATGTATGGAGCCAGCACATGGAGACTTGCATGATGATGTGATGGAGTCCAGACTGACAGACAGGCTTGATACTGACGTCTCTGAATGGACAGAGACCTGGCACTCTGACAGACAGATACTGATGTCTCTGAATGGACAGAGACCTGGCACTCTGACAGACAGATACTGATGTCTCTGAATGGACAGAGACCTGGCACTCTGACAGACAGGCTTGATACTGACGTCTCTGAATGGACAGAGACCAGACAGGCTTGATAATGACGTCTCTGAATGGACAGAGACCTGGCACTCTGGCAGACAGGCCTGATGTCTCTGAATGGAGAGAGACCTGGCACTCTGACAGACAGATACTGATGTCTCTGAATGGAGAGAGACCTGGCACTCTGACAGACAGATACTGATGTCTCTGAATGGAGAGAGACCTGGCACTCTGACAGACAGATACTGATGTCTCTGAATGGAGAGAGACCTGGCACTCTGACAGACAGATACTGATGTCTCTGAATGGAGAGAGACCTGGCACTCTGACAGACAGGCTTGATACTGAAGTCTCTGAATGGACAGAGACCTGGCACTCTGACAGACAGGCTTGATACTGATGTCTCTGAATGGACAGAGACCTGGCACTCTGACAGACAGATACTGATGTCTCTGAATGGACAGAGACCTGGCACTCTGACAGACAGGCTTGATACTGACGTCTCTGAATGGAGAGAGACCAGACAGGCTTGATAATGACGTCTCTGAATGGACAGAGACCTGGCACTCTGGCAGACAGGCCTGATGTCTCTGAATGGAGAGAGACCTGGCACTCTGACAGACAGATACTGATGTCTCTGAATGGACAGAGACCTGGCACTCTGACAGACAGGCTTGATACTGATGTCTCTGAATGGACAGAGACCAGACAGGCTTGATACTGACGTCTCTGAATGGAGAGAGACCTGGCACTCTGACAGACAGGCTTGATACTGATGTCTCTGAATGGAGAGAGACCTGGCACTCTGACAGACAGGCTTGATACTGATGTCTCTGAATGGAGAGAGACCTGGCACTCTGACAGACAGGCTTGATACTGATGTCTCTGAATGGAGAGAGACCAGACAGGCTTGATACTGACGTCTCTGAATGGAGAGAGACCTGGCACTCTGACAGACAGGCTTGATACTGATGTCTCTGAATGGACAGAGACCTGGCACTCTGACAGACAGATACTGATGTCTCTGAATGGACAGAGACCTGGCACTCTGACAGACAGATACTGATGTCTCTGAATGGAGAGAGACCTGGCACTCTGACAGACAGGCTTGATACTGACGTCTCTGAATGGACAGAGACCTGGCACTCTGACAGACAGGCTTGATACTGAAGTCTCTGAATGGAGAGAGACCTGGCACTCTGACAGACAGGCTTGATACTGACGTCTCTGAATGGAGAGAGACCTGGCACTCTGACAGACAGGCTTGATACTGATGTCTCTGAATGGAGAGAGACCTGGCACTCTGACAGACAGGCTTGATACTGAAGTCTCTGAATGGACAGAGACCTGGCACTCTGACAGACAGGCTTGATACTGATGTCTCTGAATGGACAGAGACCTGGCACTCTGACAGACAGATACTGATGTCTCTGAATGGACAGAGACCTGGCACTCTGACAGACAGGCTTGATACTGACGTCTCTGAATGGAGAGAGACCAGACAGGCTTGATAATGACGTCTCTGAATGGACAGAGACCTGGCACTCTGGCAGACAGGCCTGATGTCTCTGAATGGAGAGAGACCTGGCACTCTGACAGACAGGCTTGATACTGACGTCTCTGAATGGAGAGAGACCTGGCACTCTGACAGACAGGCTTGATACTGATGTCTCTGAATGGAGAGAGACCAGACAGGCTTGATACTGATGCCTCTGAATGGAGAGAGACCTGGCACTCTGACAGACAGGCTTGATACTGATGTCTCTGAATGGACAGAGACCAGACAGGCTTGATACTGACGTCTCTGAATGGAGAGAGACCTGGCACTCTGACAGACAGGCTTGATACTGATGTCTCTGAATGGAGAGAGACCTGGCACTCTGACAGACAGGCTTGATACTGATGTCTCTGAATGGAGAGAGACCTGGCACTCTGACAGACAGGCTTGATACTGATGTCTCTGAATGGAGAGAGACCAGACAGGCTTGATACTGACGTCTCTGAATGGAGAGAGACCTGGCACTCTGACAGACAGGCTTGATACTGATGTCTCTGAATGGACAGAGACCTGGCACTCTGACAGACAGATACTGATGTCTCTGAATGGACAGAGACCTGGCACTCTGACAGACAGATACTGATGTCTCTGAATGGAGAGAGACCTGGCACTCTGACAGACAGATACTGATGTCTCTGAATGGAGAGAGACCTGGCACTCTGACAGACAGGCTTGATACTGACGTCTCTGAATGGACAGAGACCTGGCACTCTGACAGACAGGCTTGATACTGATGTCTCTGAATGGACAGAGACCTGGCACTCTGACAGACAGGCTTGATACTGAAGTCTCTGAATGGAGAGAGACCTGGCACTCTGACAGACAGGCTTGATACTGACGTCTCTGAATGGAGAGAGACCTGGCACTCTGACAGACAGGCTTGATACTGATGTCTCTGAATGGAGAGAGACCTGGCACTCTGACAGACAGGCTTGATACTGAAGTCTCTGAATGGACAGAGACCTGGCACTCTGACAGACAGGCTTGATACTGATGTCTCTGAATGGACAGAGACCTGGCACTCTGACAGACAGATACTGATGTCTCTGAATGGACAGAGACCTGGCACTCTGACAGACAGGCTTGATACTGACGTCTCTGAATGGAGAGAGACCAGACAGGCTTGATAATGACGTCTCTGAATGGACAGAGACCTGGCACTCTGGCAGACAGGCCTGATGTCTCTGAATGGAGAGAGACCTGGCACTCTGACAGACAGGCTTGATACTGACGTCTCTGAATGGAGAGAGACCTGGCACTCTGACAGACAGGCTTGATACTGATGTCTCTGAATGGAGAGAGACCAGACAGGCTTGATACTGATGCCTCTGAATGGAGAGAGACCTGGCACTCTGACAGACAGGCTTGATACTGATGTCTCTGAATGGACAGAGACCAGACAGGCTTGATACTGACGTCTCTGAATGGAGAGAGACCTGGCACTCTGACAGACAGGCTTGATACTGATGTCTCTGAATGGAGAGAGACCTGGCACTCTGACAGACAGGCTTGATACTGATGTCTCTGAATGGAGAGAGACCTGGCACTCTGACAGACAGGCTTGATACTGATGTCTCTGAATGGAGAGAGACCAGACAGGCTTGATACTGACGTCTCTGAATGGAGAGAGACCTGGCACTCTGACAGACAGATACTGAAGTCTCTGAATGGAGAGAGACCTGGCACTCTGACAGACAGGCTTGATACTGATGTCTCTGAATGGAGAGAGACCTGGCACTCTGACAGACAGGCTTGATACTGAAGTCTCTGAATGGACAGAGACCTGGCACTCTGACAGACAGGCTTGATACTGACGTCTCTGAATGGAGAGAGACCTGGCACTCTGACAGACAGGCTTGATACTGATGTCTCTGGAGAGAGACCTGGCACTCTGACAGACAGGCTTGATACTGACGTCTCTGAATGGAGAGAGACCTGGCACTCTGACAGACAGGCTTGATACTGATGTCTCTGAATATGGGGAGGGAGGAGCCCTGTGTATTCTGGACCAGGATCAGTCTATATGGGGAGGGAGAAACCCTGTGTATTCTGGACCAGGATCAGTCAATATGGGGAGGGAGAAACCCTGTGTATTCTGGACCAGGATCAGTCTATAGGGGGAGGGAGAAACCCTGTGTATTCTGGACCAGGATCAGTCAATATGGGGAGGGAGGAACCCTGTGTATTCTGGACCAGGATCAGTCAATATGGGGAGGGAGGAACCCTGTGTATTCTGGACCAGGATCTATCAATATGGGGAGGGAGAAACCCTGTGTATTTTGGACCAGGATCAGTCTATAGGGGGAGGGAGAAACCCTGTGTATTCTGGACCAGGATCAGGTATCAGTCAATATGGGGAGGGAGAAACCCTGTGTATTCTGGACCAGGATCAGTCTATAGGGGGAGGGAGGAACCCTGTATATTCTGTCCAGGATCAGTCAATATGGGGAGGGAGAAACCCTGTGTATTCTGAACCAGGATCAGTCAATATGGGGAGGGAGGAACCCTGTGTGTTCTGGACCAGGATCAGTCAATATGGGGAGGGAGGGAGGAACCCTGTGTGTTCTGGACCAGGATCTATCAATATGGGGAGGGAGGGAGAAACCCTGTGTATTCTGGACCAGGATCAGTCTATAGGGGGAGGGAGGAACCCTGTGTGTTCTGGACCAGGATCAGTCTATAGGGGGAGGGAGGAACCCTGTGTATTCTGGACCAGGATCAGTCTATAGGGGGAGGGAGGAACCCTGTGTATTCTGGACCAGGATCAGTCTATAGGGGGAGGGAGGAACCCTGTGTATTCTGGACCAGGATCAGTCTATAAGGGGGAGGGAGAAACCCTGTGTATTCTGGACCAGGATCTATCAATATGGGGAGGGAGGAACCCTGTGTATTCTGGACCAGGATCAGTCAATATGGGGAGGGAGAAACCCTGTGTATTCTGGACCAGGATCAGTCAATATGGGGAGGGAGGAACCCTGTGTGTTCTGGACCAGGATCAGAGAAATCCTGTTGTACATGGGACACCAGACAGGAAGTTATGCCCACGCTGACATGTTACCACAATAACCCCATTACTGCCACACAGGAAGGTATGAACACTCTGATGTGTTACCACGGTAACCCCAGTACCACCACACAGGAAGGTATGAACACTCTGATGTGTTACCACGGTAACCCCATTACCACCACACAGGAAGGTATGAACACTCTGATGTGTTACCACGGTAACCCCATTACCACCACACAGGAAGGTATGAACACTCTGATGTGTTACCACGGTAACCCCATTACTGCCACACAGGAAGGTATGAACACTCTGATGTGTTACCACGGTAACCCCATTACTGCCACACAGGAAGGTATGAACACTGATGTGTTACCACGATAACCCCATTACTGCCACCCAGGAAGGTATGAACACTCTCATATGTTACCATGGTAACCCCATTACCACCGCACAGGAAGGTATAAACACTTTGATATGTTACCATGATAACCCCATTACCACCACACAGGAAGGTGTGAACACTGACGTGTTACCATGGTAACCCCATTACCACCAGACAGGAATACCAAATAGTCCTCAAGAGTCTGATGGCTTGGGGGTAGAAGCTGTTAGGAAGTATTTTTTTCATTTAGAATTGGCGTTCCGGTACTCCTCTAATCAAAGAATAATGAAACATGACTAGTGGTGAAATGCAGTTAACCCTCAAATAAATTGGACCACATTTGCAACTTTTCCTGGACTAAAAACAAGTGTTCTATTGACATACTGCATTACATTATGCAAATATCTGGTGATATTCTAGTGACATCATCCCAACCCATAATGCTTTTAGGTCATTTGAAAACACTTCCACTGTGAGACTATTTGCTCAGAAAGTCACTCAAATAAAATATCCAACACATTTCAGTAGTTTTGGCAATATAACTATGGTTATTAACCAATCCTTTATCGTGGTTTACACATACACGTGCATTGTGTAATCCTTGTACATATGACCTACTTTTTCACAAAGTTGATTACGGTCAGTCAACAACTATTACAAACCTTTAAATCTGACGTATTTTTTATGTGCGATTACTGCGGTGCGGATGAGACCATCGTTTAGGTGATGCGGTCGCTATGTGATCGGTCAAGTCTGATACAGTATCTCTCACTATCTTTACATACTCTTGATTGTCCGTATCAAAACAGTCATAACCACATAATGTATATCTAAATGCGCGACAACCTTGATATCCTGATATTTCACGAGTAAACCCGACCACCCCTACGACTAATAAATGGTTCGCTCCAAAGTGCAAGTTGTCACAGCGTGTAAATTCAGACACTGGCTCAATGTCTGGTAGTTGTGAGAGTCCAGTCCCCTGGGTGTGTGTCCATGTAGCACTGGAAGTTTGAACTCAATGCTTTGTCTTGTTGTTGTTTGTTGTTGCGGAAGCTATGTTTCTTGGAATATTATTCAGCATTTCAAACTGTAAGTTGGTGTGGGAGTCAGACAGACATTGGGACCCATCGAGATGTGCAGCTTGATTCTCGTGAGTTATAACACTGTTTAGCTACTATGGCTATACATTTTAGCTAGGAGATTCTAGGTTAGCAAGCTAGGTAGCTGTGCAGCTAACTACCAAGCCATATAACTACCAAGCCAGCTAGCTGGCTGTGCTGCTAACTACCAAGCCATCTAGCAGGCTGTGCAGCTAACTACCAAGCCATCTAACTACCAAGCCATCTAGCTGGCTGTGCAGCTAACTACCAAGCCATCTAACTACCAAGCCATCTAGCTGGCTGTGCTGCTAACTACCAAGCCATATAACTACCAAGCCAGCTAGCTGGCTGTGCTGCTAACTACCAAGCCATCTAGCTGGCTGTGCAGCTAACTACCAAGCCATCTAGCTACCAAGCCATCTAGCTGGCTGTGCTGCTAACTACCAAGCCATCTAGCAGACTGTGCTGCTAACTACCAAGCCATCTAGCTGGCTGTGCTGCTAACTACCAAGCCATCTAGCTGACTGTGCTGCTAACTACCAAGCCATCTAGCTGACTGTGCTGCTAACTACCAAGCCATCTAACTGGCTGTGCTGCTAACTACCAAGCCATCTAGCTGACTGTGCTGCTAACTACCAAGCCATCTAGCTGGCTGTGCTGCTAACTACCAAGCCATCTAGCTGGCTGTGCTGCTAACTACCAAGCCATCTAGCTGACTGTGCTGCTAACTACCAAGCCATCTAGCTGACTGTGCTGCTAACTACCAAGCCATCTAGCTGGCTGTGCTGCTAACTACCAAGCCATCTAGCTGGCTGTGCTGCTAACTACCAAGCCATCTAGCTGACTGTGCTGCTAACTACCAAGCCATCTAGCTGGCTGTGCTGCTAACTACCAAGCCATCTAGCTGACTGTGCTGCTAACTACCAAGCCATCTAGCTGGCTGTGCTGCTAACTACCAAGCCATCTAGCTGGCTGTGCTGCTAACTACCAAGCCATCTAGCTGACTGTGCTGCTAACTACCAAGCCATCTAGCTGGCTGTGCTGCTAACTACCAAGCCATCTAGCTGGCTGTGCTGCTAACTACCAAGCCATCTAGCTGGCTGTGCTGCTAACTACCAAGCCATCTAGCTGGCTGTGCTGCTAACTACCAAGCCATCTAGCTGGCTGTGCTGCTAACTACCAAGCCATCTAGCTGGCTGTGCTGCTAACTACCAAGCCATCTAGCTGGCTGTGCTGCTAACTACCAAGCCATCTAGCTGGCTGTGCTGCTAACTACCAAGCCATCTAGCTGACTGTGCTGCTAACTACCAAGCCATCTAGCTGGCTGTGCTGCTAACTACCAAGCCATCTAGCTGACTGTGCTGCTAACTACCAAGCCATCTAGCTGACTGTGCTGCTAACTACCAAGCCATCTAGCAGGCTGTGCAGCTAACTACCAAACCAGCTAACTATGACTGCATAAAAAGCTAGCTACTAGTAAACATGCATACCCCGATGTGGGCTTATGTCAAAGCAATAGTGTTTTTGTATGATTTAACAAGTTATTTCATTCAGTCATTAAGCTTGCTATGTAACTATGTCTGATAGGAAGGAAACTGTGATTATGTAAGAAAGTTAGCTACAACGTTTTCTACTTTGCTCTACTCTGTCTAGCCGGTTGTGCAGCCTAGTTTGTAAGCATAGAAAAACAACCGGCATACTAGTGAAGATGTTCATGAGGTGGTTGTTTGATTAAAATTGTAACATTTTAATTAGCAATTAATGTGATGAAACGTAGCAACATTTTTCCCACAACTGTCAAAGAAATGGAGGTTGAATGCTCTTTATTGTACTGCGAATAACACTTTTCTGTAAAAAAACAACATGTCTAACTAAAATGTGTTTACCTTCGAGGAACATGGCTTGGGCTCAGTAGTAGCTCGTTTTTATGGGCTGCCATGACAACTAGGGCATCTACTACTACCAACGAGCCTCTACTATAGCAGTCTGCTAGCTGGTGGTGTTATGTCGGAAAGTCCTGCTCTGCGAGATGCCTTTCTGTTTTCAAAACCATGTCATTGCGTTGACGCGAGTTTATCCAGGAGAGATTTGTCAGGGAGTTGGCTACTGTACTGTACTGCGTTGAAGTCCCCTTAAATCAAAATCAACCCAGAATGAACTGTAGGAAATACGAGAGGAGTTGTTTTTTTAACAACTTTTGAATGGTTGTTGTAATTAATCGGGCGCATTGTTAGGATCATTTTCATCCCATGAGTTTGACAAGCAGATCCTGTGTGACAGGAACAGATATCTTTGGGCCATAAAGTATCAAGCAGCATTTTTATTGATGTTAACATTTCAACTTATTCAGAACTTATTTTACCATACGAGAATGTTCATAATGGACCATGTTCCTCTCAGGTAGGTCGGGTTGACATGCTATCCAATATAACGTGGAGCCGTAATGTGGTCAACGACAGGATGTTGGCTTGCTATTCAACTTTCTCTATAACAATGATGTGAAAGGACCATGATATTTAGCTTGTATCTCAATACTGTATTTTTTTGCTCATTAACATCAAAGTTGTCAGATGAAGGATCCAATGAGGTAGTCAGTGATTGCTATGCCAACTAGATTTTAAAAGCAGGGCTCTTCATATTGTGTTACTACAGTATATAGCAGTTTGGCCTCTTTCCCCCTCAAGGTTAAAATGTGTGCGTGCTCTGTAGCCTCATTGTAACATTCGGTGAGCTTCTGCAACACCAACCTGCCTGCCAAACTCCTATCCTTTTATCAGAGGGACTTTGGAAACAACCAGACCTAGATAATTTATGTGGGTTGCTTGGGCTGTAATTGAGCTAGTTAAGCCTTGTCATATTCATTGAGGAAGTGGAGCCAGAGAGAGAGGGGTGTCGTTCATGGTAAACAGTCAGGCCTAGATAATATATGTGGGTTGCTTGGGCTGTAATTGAGCTAGTTAAGCCTTGTCATATTCATTAAGGAAGTGGAGCCAGAGAGAGAGGGGGGCGTCGTTCATGGTAAACAGTCAGGCGTTTGAGTCGTACGTTAATTAACATGTGGTCTTACACCTCTTGATCTTTATCACGGCTGGATGGTAGAATATGTTGTCAGTTGTGGTTTAGTTGTTACAGTCACAGGGCTCCGTTTTTAGCTGAGACAGCAGGAACTGAACGTTGAGATGACTCTTGTGGGTTATTGTCCATGTACTGCTATTTAAATAGGTCAGTGACAGACTTGTCTTCTTAAAGGTTGTTTGGGAGTGTCTCTAGATTGCTCACTGTACCTCATCTTCCCATGGATGAGAAATTTGTCCTAATGCTGACAAGTCACTTTTCTAGAATGTTAGGCTTAAGGACTGTGTCCTAAATGGTGCCCTGTTCCCTTTTATAGTGCACTACTTATGGGCCCATAGGGCTCTACGTAGTGGACGGTACAGGGGAATAGGATGCAGCCTTCCCATGTTATCAATATGCCGTTCAATAGGCCTGCCGTACCTGCAGTGTAGGTTGTTACTTTAATGGGCATGAATATTCATGTAGACATTGACAGGGCTGATGGAAAGACATGTTGTTTTAAAGACCTCCGCCATTCTCTTGTTTCTGAACCATGGAGGCCTGTATAGACGTCAACCCACCCGGTGCTGTTGTTTGTCAACCCACCCGGTGCTGTTGTTTCCCAACCCACCCGGTGCTGTTGTTTCCCAACCTACCCGGTGCTGTTGTTTCCTAACCCACCCGGTGCCGCTGTTTCCCAAGCCACCCGGTGCCGGTGCTGTTTCCCAAGCCTGCCGGTGCTGTTTCCCAACCCACCCGGTGCTGTTTCCCAACCCACGGTGTTGTTTCCTAACCCTCGGTGCTGGTGCTGTTTCCTAACCCACGTACAGTGCTGCTGTTGCAGGCTGTAGGCCTTCTTTATATGAAGTAAACCCACTAAAAAGCAGGCCTCTCTGCCTTGGCTAACATGCATAGGCTTGCTGGGTGGGTCTTTGTGTTTTATGGTAAGTGGCTGGGGCAGCTGCATGCTTATGAAACCATTACTGTGTTCCACTAGTCTCTGACACGGCTCAGGGCCTCCTCAACCATTACTGTGTTCCACTAGTCTCAGGGCCTCCTCAACCCTAAACCATTACTGTGTTCCACTAGTCTCAGGGCCTCCTCAACCCTAAACCATTACTGTGTTCCACTAGTCTCAGGGCCTCCTCAACCCTAAACCATTACTGTGTTCCACTAGTCTCAGGGCCTCCTCAACCCTAAACCATTACTGTGTTCCACTAGTCTCTGACACGGCTCAGGGCCTCCTCAACCCTAAACCATTACTATGTTCCACTCTTCTCAGGGCCTCCTCAACCCTAAACCATTACTGTGTTCCACTAGTCTCAGGGCCTCCTCAACCCTCAACCATTACTGTGTTCCACTAGTCTCAGGGTCTCCTCAACCCTAAACCATTACTGTGTTCCACTAGTCTCTGACACGGCTCAGGGTCTCCTCAACCCTAAACCATTACTGTGTTCCACTAGTCTCAGGGCCTCCTAAACCATTACTGTGTTCCACTAGTCTCAGGGTCTCCTAAACCATTACTGTGTTCCACTAGTCTCTGACACGGCTCAGGGCCTCCTCAACCCTAAACCATTACTGTGTTCCACTAGTCTCTGACATGGCTCAGGGCCTCCTCAACCCTAAACCATTACTGTGTTCCACTAGTCTCAGGGCCTCCTCAACCCTAAACCATTACTGTGTTCCACTAGTCTCTGACACGGCTCAGGGCCTCCTCAACCCTAAACCATTACTGTGTTCCACTCTTCTCAGGGTCTCCTCAACCCTAAACCATTACTGTGTTCCACTCTTCTCAGGGTCTCCTCAACCCTAAACCATTACTGTGTTCCACTCTTCTCAGGGCCTCCTCAACCCTAAACCATTACTGTGTTCCACTAGTCTCAGGGTCTCCTCAACCCTAAACCATTACTGTGTTCCACTCTTCTCAGGGTCTCCTCAACCCTAAACCATTACTGTGTTCCACTCTTCTCAGGGTCTCCTCAACCCTAAACCATTACTGTGTTCCACTAGTCTCAGGGCCTCCTCAACCCTAAACCATTACTGTGTTCCACTAGTCTCAGGGTCTCCTCAACCCTAAACCATTACTGTGTTCCACTAGTCTCTGACACGGCTCAGGGCCTCCTAAACCATTACTGTGTTCCACTAGTCTCAGGGCCTCCTCAACCCTCAACCATTACTGTGTTCCACTAGTCTCTGACACGGCTCAGGGCCTCCTCAACCCTAAACCATTACTGTGTTCCACTAGTCTCTCAGACACGGCTCATTGTTTTTGACGCACAAAACAATTTAGGCAACAGGGGAACTTGATCCAGAAAGGGGAGGTTGAATATCTCTGCTGTAACCAAGAAGCTTGATGTTGACATCGAGCCGCTGAGCAAGTTAGAAACCCTGATGCATAGCTGGAGCCCTCTTAGAGTCCTTATAGTTTTATAAGCAGTAGTGTAGCTCGCAGCAAGGTGAGGGTGCATCCAACCTAGATGTTTCGGTATGGGAGACTGGCATTCCAATGGGAGAATTATAGTGTCGTGTCCCCAAGTCAACTTCAGGGAAACCCAAGACTATGCCAAGTCGTCTCCTCTGTAATGTGGTTTGGTTAGCCTATAGCCCATAGCCCTTAGCCTTTAGCCCATAGCCTTTAGACTTTAGCCCATAGCCCTTAGCCTTTAGCCCATAGCCTTTAGCCCATAGCCTATAGCCCATATCCCTTAGCCTTTAGCCCATAGCCTTTAGACCTTAGCCCATAGCCTTTAGCCCATAGCCTTTAGCCCATAGCCTTTAGCCCTTAGCCTTTAGCCCTTAGCCTTTAGCCCATAGCCTTTAGCCCATAGCCTTTAGCCCATAGCCTTTAGCCCTTAGCCTTTAGCCTATAGCCTGCCAAACAATAGGACTGATTGATGTACTGTTATCTCCAGAGCACTGTAACCACCACAAATCCTGCTTTGAAAAATTTGACTACAACACGTTCACCGACCCCAGGCCTGTAGGATTAGGCTACAATCCTGAGACGGTTTGACCCAGTCCCCGGGGCTCTGGCGGGACACGGCCGGGGGGCTCTGGCGGGACACGGCCGGGGGGCTCTGGCGGGACACGGCCGGGGGGCTCTGGCGGGACACGGCCGGGGGGCTCTGGCGGGACACGGTCGGTGAACTGATGAACTAGCGGGTAGCGTTTGTATGTCTCTGTGTGCAGTAAGAAGTAAGGGGTGGTTTTGAGAGCCAATGCTAACTAGCCAGATTCTCACATTATCCCTTTTTAAAAGTTGTACATTAGATTTGCTGCTTACAGCTTCTGGTCACCAGTTTGCTTCCCACTAATGACCAGTAGAGTTTTATTTATATTTATTTCCCCTTTATTTAACCAGGTAGGCCAGTTGAGAACAAGTTCTCATTTACAACTGCGACCTGGCCAGGATAAAGCAAAGCAGTTCGACACATACAACAAACACAGAGTTACACATGGAGTAAACAAAACATACAGTAGAAAACAAAAAGTCTATATACAGCGAGTGACCCGGCTCTCCTCCTATCAGCTCTGGGTGACCCGGCTCTCCTCCTATCAGCTCTGGGTGACCCGGCTCTCCTCCTATCAGCTCTGGGTGACCCGGCTCTCCTCCTATCAGCCCCCCTGAGTGACTCAGCTGAGTATTCTACACTGTGTATACCCATCCCCCTGTCCTCATTTGGCACTGTGGTTTCCTCTCGACCCAGTTGTGTCTCTCTGGTGTTGTCAGTGCGACGGCCTTCGCCGTTTCAGCAACTTTACACACCTCAGAAATGCCACTGTTTTTGACAGTCTGACTGTGACCACAGAGGAAGAAGTCTTGGTCTCCGTTCTCCGTCGCTCATCAAGCCCGGTGCTGCAGAGAGACAACATCTAACGCCCCCCGTCTACCGCTGTCGAGAGGCTCGCTGGATAAAACTGGCACGCTGACGAGAGGCTCGCTGGATAAAACTGGCACGTTGTCGAGAGGCTCGCTGGTTAAAACTGGCACGTTGTCGAGAGGCTCGCTGGATAAAACTGGCACGTTGACGAGAGGCTCGCTGGATAAAACTGGCACGTTGACGAGAGGCTCGCTGGATAAAACTGGCACGTTGACGAGAGGCTCGCTGGATAAAACTGGCACGTTGACGAGAGGCTCGCTGGATAAAACTGGCACGTTGACGAGAGGCTCGCTGGTTAAAACTGGCACGTTGACGAGAGGCTCGCTGGTTAAAACTGGCACGTTGACGAGAGGCTCGCTGGTTAAAACTGGCACGTTGACGAGAGGCTCGCTGGTTAAAACTGGCACGTTGACGGGCCTGTTTATTAATGTGCCCTGTCCCTTGTAAAAACTAAATAAAGTAACCAGTCTGTCTGCTGGCAGACCACTCCAGTGTTTAATGGCTACATTGTAATTATTTTGCCACTACGGCCTATTCATTGCCTTACCTCCCTAATCTTACCTCATTTGCATCACTTTCTCTATTGTGTTATTGACTGTACGTTTGTTTATTCCATGTGTAACTCTGTGTCGCACTGCTTTGCTTTATCTTGGCCAGGTCACAGTTGTAAATGAGAACTTGTTCTCAACTGGCCGACCTGGTTAAAGAAAGGTGAATTTAAAAAAAAAGACAGAACTAGCAGCATGTCTAGGGACTCCTGGGACAGACAGACCTGGTGTCCAGTCTACTTACTGAGGGGCCCATGTTACCAGCTGGTGTCCAGTCCACTTACCGAGGGGCCCATGTTACCAGCTGGTGTCCAGTCTACTTACTGAGGGGCCCATGTTACCAGCTGGTGTCCAGTCTACTTACCGAGGGGCCCATGTTACCAGCTGGTGTCCAGTCTACTTACCGAGGGCCCCATGTTACCAGCTGGTGTCCAGTCCACTTACTGAGGGGCCCATGTTACCAGCTGGTGTCCAGTCCACTTACTGAGGGCCCATGTTACCAGCTGGTGTCCAGTCCACTTACTGAGGGGCCCATGTTACCAGCTGGTGTCCAGTCCACTTACTGAGGGGCCCATGTTACCAGCTGGTGTCCAGTCCACTTACTGAGGGCCCATGTTACCAGCTGGTGTCCAGTCCACTTACTGAGGGGCCCATGTTACCAGCTGGTGTCCAGTCCACTTACTGAGGGGCCCATGTTACCAGCTGGTGTCCAGTCCACTTACTGAGGGGCCCATGTTACCAGCTGGTGTCCAGTCTACTTACCGAGGGGCCCATGTTACCAGCTGGTGTCCAGTCCACTTACTGAGGGGCCCATGTTACCAGCTGGTGTCCAGTCCACTTACTGAGGGGCCCATGTTACCAGCTGGTGTCCAGTCTATTTACTGAGGGCCCCATGTTACCAGCTGGTGTCCAGTCTACTTACTGAGGGTCCATGTTACCAGCTGGTGTCCAGTCTACTTACCGAGGGGCCCATGTTACCAGCTGGTGTCCAGTCTACTTACCGAGGGGCCCATGTTACCAGCTGGTGTCCAGTCTACTTACCGAGGGGCCCATGTTACCAGCTGGTGTCCAGTCTACTTACCGAGGGCCCCATGTTACCAGCTGGTGTCCAGTCTACTTACCGAGGGCCCCATGTTACCAGCTGGTGTCCAGTCTACTTACCGAGGGTCCATGTTACCAGCTGGTGTCCAGTCTACTTACCGAGGGGCCCATGTTACCAGCTGGTGTCCAGTCTACTTACCGAGGGCCCCATGTTACCAGCTGGTGTCCAGTCTACTTACCGAGGGCCCCATGTTACCAGCTGGTGTCCAGTCTACTTACCGAGGGGCCCATGTTACCAGCTGGTGTCCAGTCTACTTACCGAGGGGCCCATGTTACCAGCTGGTGTCCAGTCTACTTACCGAGGGGCCCATGTTACCAGCTGGTGTCCAGTCCACTTACTGAGGGGCCCATGTTACCAGCTGGTGTCCAGTCCACTTACTGAGGGGCCCATGTTACCAGCTGGTGTCCAGTCTATTTACTGAGGGCCCCATGTTACCAGCTGGTGTCCAGTCTACTTACTGAGGGTCCATGTTACCAGCTGGTGTCCAGTCTACTTGCCGAGGGGCCCATGTTACCAGCTGGTGTCCAGTCTACTTACCGAGGGCCCCATGTTACCAGCTGGTGTCCAGTCCACTTACTGAGGGGCCCATGTTACCAGCTGGTGTCCAGTCCACTTACTGAGGGCCCATGTTACCAGCTGGTGTCCAGTCTACTTACCGAGGGCCCCATGTTACCAGCTGGTGTCCAGTCTACTTACCGAGGGCCCCATGTTACCAGCTGGTGTCCAGTCTACTTACTGAGGGTCCATGTTACCAGCTGGTGTCCAGTCTACTTACCGAGGGGCCCATGTTACCAGCTGGTGTCCAGTCTACTTACTGAGGGCCCCATGTTACCAGCTGGTGTCCAGTCTATTTACTGAGGGCCCATGTTACCAGCTGGTGTCCAGTCCACTTACTGAGGGGCCCATGTTACCAGCTGGTGTCCAGTCTACTTACCGAGGGGCCCATGTTACCAGCTGGTGTCCAGTCCACTTACTGAGGGGCCCATGTTACCAGCTGGTGTCCAGTCCAGAGCCAATTTAGCTCTTTTTAAAAGCATTTAAAATATTTAAAGCTGTAAAAAAAAAAAAATCTGACCTGATCAAATTCTCATAGAAATGTGAGTTATAGATCTGTCGTTCTTATTGAAAGCCAGTCTAAGAAGCGGTAAGATCTGTTCTATGTGCACGATTTCTAGGCTTCACGTTCTTAAATATCTTTTTTTTTTTTGTGTCTTTCGGTTTTGTCCACCAGTTTCAAACGGATGAAAAATATCATGTTTTGTTTATTTGACAAGATATTTCCCAGCGGTTTAGATGGTACACTCCCTAACCCGGACGACGCTGGGCCAATTGTGTGCCGCCCTGTGGGACTCCCGATCACGGCCTGGTTGTGATACAGTCCACTGCATCACTCGAGAGCCCAATTTGGCAACCTAGTAGAATGTTATCAACCAGGAAATGGTGTGACGTTCTGTCTCAAGTTGCTGTGACTTGATGTGATCACTGTTAGGCCTAGTGATGGAGATCACACGGTCACCATGGTCAGTCAGCCCCCTGCAGTCTTGTGATGAGTTTATATTCTGACTTCTCTCCTCTCTTGTCAGCTCGTATTGTTTCCCCTCTCTGTTCATTATGATCAAGACAACGCGCCTTTTGTTCCACAGACAACAGCTCTCTACTCGCTCTCTCTATCCTCTCTCCCAGCGTTCTCCTCTCTCCCAGCGTTCTCCTCTCTCCCAGCGTTCTCCTCTCTCCCAGCGTTCTCCTCTCTCCCAGCGTTCTCCTCTCTCCCAGCGTTCTCCTCTCTGCAGTTGTTCTGTCATTTATCTGACCCTCTCTTCACCCAACCCCTCTGTGCAGTCCTCATCTCCTATCTTCAGACCCCTCTGTGCAGTCCTCAATCTCTGACCCCTCTGCGCAGTCCTCCTCCTCCTCTCTGACCCCTCTGTGCAGTCCTCCTCCTCCTCTCTGACCCCCTCTGCGCAGTCCTCCTCCTCCTCTCTGACCCCCTCTGCGCAGTCCTCCTCCTCCTCTCTGACCCCTCTGTGCAGTCCTCCTCCTCTCTGACCCCCTCTGTGCAGTCCTCCTCCTCCTCTCTGACCCCCTCTGTGCAGTCCTCATCTCATCTTCTACTGTGGTTCTGGAATGAATGGATCTTGTCCAACCACTGCCGTTCTCCATTTTGGTATCTACAAGAGCGTGTCGTTGGAGACCTCAAATTCTGATGAGACTGACTGTGTCTGTCTGAGCGGAGCTGCCAGAGAGTTTAAATCAGCGCCGGAGAGATGCAGTAGTCTGATCCCAGATCTGTTTGTACGGTGTCACCAACTCCCATGATCACTGTCATTTCCATTGCAAACAGATCTTAGATCAGGCTTATGAGAGGAAGCCCCTTGAGAGGAAGCCCCTTGAGAGGAAGCCCCTTGAGAGGAAGCCCCTTGAGAGGAAGCCCCTTGAGAGGAAGCCCCTTGAGAGGAAGCCCCTTGAGAGGAAGCCCCTTGAGAGGAAGCCCCTTGAGAGGAAGCCCCTTGAGAGGATTCTCACTGACCGCCCCACAGTTCAGCTGGGTCATGAGGTCAGAGTTGAGGGTTGTTGAGAAACAAGGTCCTGAACTCCAGAAACGGACAGGATTCTAATCCCTTTGTTCGTCTGTGTCTCCTGCGACAGAGGAGGGACAGGAAGTAGACATTCCAGGAGGTGCTGAGGATCGTCAAGATGGCCTCCATCGCCAACCCGGTTCACAGCCAAAATGCGCTGGAATAGAGTGTGGCAGCGGAGATGTGGGGCGGCGTTGCCATGGTGATCATTTACACAAAATTACTGTATAAAGGAAGCCGGGTGACGACGATGTAAAGTCCAAAGTCAAAGAGAACGATTTGGAGCTGGTGTGAAGTTCTATACACACACACTTGCATATATCCTTTGTTATTTGCATATATCCTTTGTTATTTGCATATATCCTATGTTTGTACAGTGTTTAGTCAGTATGCTGTCAACTATCCTGTCAGTCGGTAGGAAACACCAAGCAGCCCGGTGTTTAGTCGGGAGGAAACACCAAGCAGCCCGGTGTTTAGTCGGTAGGAAACACCAAGCAGCCCGGTGTTTAGTCGGTAGGAAACACCAAGCAGCCCGGTGTTTAGTCGGTAGGAAACACCAAGCCCGGTGTTTAGTCGGTAGGAAACACCAAGCAGCCCGGTGTTTAGTCGGTAGGAAACACCAAGCAGCCCGGTGTTTAGTCGGTAGGAAACACCAAGCAGCCCGGTGTTTAGTCGGTAGGAAACACCAAGCAGCCCGGTGTTTAGTTGGTAGGAAACACCAAGCAGCCCGGTGTTTAGTCGGTAGGAAACACCAAGCCCGGTGTTTGGTCGGTAGGAAACACCAAGCCCGGTGTTTGGTCGGTAGGAAACGCCAAGCCCGGTGTTTGGTCGGTAGGAAACGCCAAGCCCGGTGTTTAGCCGGGAGGAAACGCCAAGCCGCCAAGGTGTTTGGTCGGGAGGAAACGCCAAGCCGCCAAGGTGTTTGGTCGGGAGGAAACGCCAAGCCGCCAAGGTGTTTGGTCGGGAGAAAACGCCAAGCCGCCAAGGTGTTTGGTCGGGAGGAAACGCCAAGCAGCCCGGTGTTTGGTCGGGAGGAAACGCCAAGCAGCCCGGTGTTTGGTCGGGAGGAAACGCCAAGCAGCCCGGTGTTTGGTCGGTAGGAAATGCCAAGCAGCCCGGTGTTTGGTCGGGAGGAAACGCCAAGCAGCCCGGTGTTTGGTCGGGAGGAAACGCCAAGCAGCCAAGGTGTTTGGCCGGGAGGAAACGCCAAGCCGCCAAGGTGTTTGGCCGGGAGGAAACGCCAAGCAGCCCGGTGTTTGGTCGGGAGGAAACGCCAAGCAGCCCGGTGTTTGGTCGGGAGGAAACGCCAAGCAGCCCGGTGTTTGGTCGGGAGGAAACGCCAAGCAGCCCGGTGTAGAATAACGTCTTGACGCCGTCTAACCTCACTGCCACGTTCTTCACCATCCCAAAGATGGAATGGTTTACAGCCTTACAGTATATTAAATGATAGATTTGTCCTATTCCACTATACAGACCATCAACCTGTTCCACTATACAGACCATCAACCTGTTCCACTATACGGACCATCCACCTGTTCCACTATACAGACCATCAACCTGTTCCACTATACAGACCATCCACCTGTTCCACTATACAGACCATCAACCTGTTCCACTATACATACCATCAACCTGTTCCACTATACAGACCATCAACCTGTTCCACTATACAGACCATCAACCTGTTCCACTATACAGACCATCCACCTGTTCCACTATACAGACCATCAACCTGTTCCACTATACAGACCATCAACCTGTTCCACTATACAGACCATCCACCTGTTCCACTATACAGACCATCAACCTATTCCACTATACAGACCATCCACCTGTTCCACTATACAGACCATCCACCTGTTCCACTATACAGACCATCCACCTGTTCCACTATACAGACCATCCACCTGTTCCACTATACAGACCATCAACCTGTTCCACTATACGGACCATCCACCTGTTCCACTATACAGACCATCCACCTGTTCCACTATACGGACCATCAACCTGTTCCACTCTACGGACCATCAACCTGTTCCACTGTACAGACCATCAACCTGTTCCACTCTACGGACCATCAACCTGTTCCACTATACAGACCATCAACCTGTTCCACTATACAGACCATCAACCTGTTCCACTATACAGACCATCAACCTGTTCCACTATACGGACCATCCACCTGTTCCACTATACAGACCATCAAACTGTTCCACTATACGGACCATCAACCTGTTCCACTATACGGACCATCAACCTGTTCCACTATACGGACCATCCACCTGTTCCACTATACGGACCATCCACCTGTTCCACTATACGGACCATCCACCTGTTCCACTATACGGACCATCCACCTGTTCCACTATACGGACCATCCACCTGTTCCACTATACAGACCATCCACCTGTTCCACTATACAGACCATCAACCTGTTCCACTCTACGGACCATCAACCTGTTCCACTATACGGACCATCCACCTGTTCCACTATACAGACCATCCACCTGTTCCACTATACGGACCATCAACCTGTTCCACTCTACGGACCATCAACCTGTTCCACTGTACAGACCATCAACCTGTTCCACTATACAGACCATCAACCTGTTCCACTGTACAGACCATCAACCTGTTCCACTATACAGACCATCAACCTGTTCCACTATACAGACCATCCACCTGTTCCACTATACAGACCATCAACCTGTTCCAATATACAGACCATCCACCTGTTCCACTATACAGACCATCAACCTGTTCCACTATACAGACCATCAACCTGTTCCACTATACAGACCATCAACCTGTTACACTATACAGACCATCCACCTGTTCCACTAAACAGACCATCCACCTGTTCCACTATACAGACCATCAACCTGTTCCACTATACAGACCATCAACCTGTTCCACTATACAGACCATCAACCTGTTCCACTATACAGACCATCCACCTGTTCCACTATACAGACCTTCCACCTGTTCCACTATACAGACCATCCACCTGTTCCACTATACGGACCATCCACCTGTTCCACTATACGGACCATCCACCTGTTCCACTATACGGACCATCCACCTGTTCCACTATACGGACCATCCACCTGTTCCACTATACGGACCATCCACCTGTTCCACTATACAGACCATCCACCTGTTCCACTATACAGACCATCCACCTGATCCACTATACAGACCATCCACCTGTTCCACTATACGGACCATCAACCTGTTCCACTATACAGACCATCAACCTGTTCCACTATACAGACCATCCACCTGTTCCACTATACAGACCATCAACCTGTTCCACTATACAGACCATCCACCTGTTCCACTATACGGACCATCCACCTGTTCCACTCTACGGACCATCAACCTGTTTCACTCTACGGACCATCAACCTGTTCCACTATAAAGGGAATATGTCTGTTCCATTTGGGAGGCTTCCTGTGATTACAACGACTGGGTTTGATGCTGTAAGCTTTTACTAATGGACGAAGGCCCGACTTCCCTTGGGTTGAATTCACTCCAACTCAAAGGCATTGCTTTCTCCTATCATTTCCTTTCAGGAAGTGATGGAAAACGCTCTTACATTACTAAATTTAAAAGGATAGTTTTTATCACATTAAATCATGGTTGAATGGTGAAAGCTCAGCATGTTCTCACGAGGGACTGAAGGAAGGCTGTGTCATGTAGTTCCTTCCATTCCGGAGGCCTCTTGCTTCCTTCCATTCCGGAAGCCTCTTGCTTCCTTCCGTTCCGGAAGCTTCTTGCTTCCTTCCGTTCCGGAAGCCTCTTGCTTCCTTCCGTTCCGGAAGCCTCTTGCTTCCTTCCGTTCCGGAAGCCTCTTGCTTCCTTCCGTTCCGGAAGCCTCTTGCTTCCTTCCATTCATTACTCTTCTGAAAAACAAAGGGCCATTATCTATAAAGTCCACTACTTTTGACCCGGGCCCATAGGGTTCTGGTCAACAGTAGAGGACTATATCACTCAACCTTTAGAAACAACAAGGCTGGTCAACTCTTGACTCGTGTTTTCTCACCGGAGAAGAGAAGTGTTCAGAGTGAAAATTCTCCCTGTAATGTGGACATGAGTTTGCCCTCCGTCCACGTGACACGTCCTCGTCATGCCCAGTCCCAGGAGACTGATCCTCAGTTTAAAGAGGAGACTGGACTGACCAGGACTGTGTCTTTTAAAGGGCACCCTATTTCTAATACAGTCACATGACTTTGGTCCAGAGCCCTATGGGCCAATATGTAGTGGATAAGACGCCATTTTAGATGTGCCCAGGGGGAATCCATTCCACAGCTGCAGTCTCTAACGTCCTCTTTCATGCCACATTTACATAGACCTACAAAAACACCACACACACACACACTGGTAGACACTATTGTTTCTGTGGTTTGAGGTAGACCTATCTTTGCATTACATTTCTAGGGGGTAGGAGATGCTAGCTTACACTTCCTGTTTCATTGTGTAGAGTTCTGTGTATGTACAGACAGCATGTTAAGCTCCAGTGGTGAGGTGACTTGGTGACAGATCGTTAAGCTCCAGTGTTGAGGTGACTTGGTGACAGAACGTTAAGCTCCAGTGTTGAGGTGAGGGGACTTGGTGACAGAACGTTAAGCTCCAGTGTTGAGGTGACTTGGTGACAGAACGTTAAGCTCCAGTGTTGAGGTGACTTGGTGACAGAACGTTAAGCTCCAGTGTTGAGGTGACTTGGTGACAGAACGTTAAGCTCCAGTGTCGAGGTGACTTGGTGACAGAACGTTAAGCTCCAGTGTTGAGGTGACTTGGTGACAGAACGTTAAGCTCCAGTGTTGAGGGGAGGTGACTTGGTGACAGAACGTTAAGCTCCAGTGTCGAGGTGACTTGGTGACAGAACGTTAAGCTCCAGTGTTGAGGGGAGGTGACTTGGTGACAGAACGTTAAGCTCCAGTGTTGAGGGGAGGTAACTTGGTGACAGAACGTTAAACTCCAGTGTTGAGGTGACTTGGTGACAGAACGTTAAGCTCCAGTGTTGAGGTGACTTGGTGACAGAACGTTGAGGTGACTTGGTGACAGATCGTTAAGCTCCAGTGTTGAGGGGAGGTCACTTGGTGACAGAACGTTAAGATCCAGTGTTGAGGTGACTTGGTGACAGAACGTTAAGCTCCAGTGTTGAGGTGACTTGGTGACAGAACGTTAAGCTCCAGTGTTGAGGTGACTTGGTGACAGAACGTTGAGGTGACTTGGTGACAGAACGTTAAGCTCCAGTGTTGAGGGGAGGTCACTTGGTGACAGAACGTTAAGATCCAGTGTTGAGGTGACTTGGTGACAGAACGTTAAGCTCCAGTGTTGAGGTGACTTGGTGACAGAAGGTTAAGCTCCAGTGTTGAGGGGAGGTGACTTGGTGACAGAACGTTAAGCTCCAGTGTTGAGGTGACTTGGTGACAGAACGTTAAGCTCCAGTGTTGAGGGGAGGTCACTTGGTGACAGAACGTTAAGATCCAGTGTTGAGGTGACTTGGTGACAGAACGTTAAGCTCCAGTGTTGAGGGGAGGTGACTTGGTGACAGAACGTTAAGCTCCAGTGTTGAGGTGACTTGGTGACAGAACGTTGAGGTGACTTGGTGACAGAACGTTAAGCTCCAGTGTCGAGGTGACTTGGTGACAGAACGTTAAGCTCCAGTGTTGAGGGGAGGTGTCTTGGTGACAGAACGTTAAGCTCCAGTGTTGAGCGGAGGTGACTTGGTGACAGAAAGTTAAGCTCCAGTGTTGAGGGGAGGTGACTTGGTGGAGGGGCTTTCCAACCCAAAGGCAGGTGTTGTTTCCTGATGTTTTGTCTTGTTTCCACAGATCAAGGCAGAGACCATGAGCCTTCAGGGGACAGCACTCTTCTCTTGTGGAGTCATGGGTGAGTGTGGATATCATGGCTGTAGGAGTGGCTGGCTTACTGAGAATGAGATGTTTCTGATTTACCCGAGCCCAAGTAACAGCTCTGAATTTAGCCTAATAATGGATTCAGTTGGAATTAAGAGTAGCTGCTGCCTTGCAGCTAATGGGGATCCATAATAAACCCCAGGAAGAGTAGCTGCTGCCTTGCAGCTAATGGGGATCCATAATAAACCCCCGGAAGAGTAGCTGCTGCCTTGCAGCTAATGGGGATCCATAATAAACCCCCGGAAGAGTAGCTGCTGCCTTGCAGCTAATGGGGATCCATAATAAACCCCAGGAAGAGTAGCTGCTGCCTTGCAGCTAATGGGGATCCATAGTAAACCCCAGGAAGAGTAGCTGCTGCCTTGCAGCTAATGGGGATCCATAATAAACCCCCGGAAGAGTAGCTGCTGCCTTGCAGCTAATGGGGATCCATAATAAACCCCAGGAAGAGTAGCTGCTGCCTTGGCAGGAAATAATGGGGATCCATAATAAACCCCCGGAAGAGTAGCTGCTGCCTCGGCAGGAACTAATGGGGATCCATAATAAACCCCAGGAAGAGTAGCTGCTGCCTTGCAGCTAATGGGGATCCATAGTAAACCCCAGGAAGAGTAGCTGCTGCCTTGCAGCTAATGGGGATCCATAGTAAACCCCAGGAAGAGTAGCTGCTGCCTTGCAGCTAATGGGGATCCATAGTAAACCCCAGGAAGAGTAGCTGCTGCCTTGCAGCTAATGGGGATCCATAATAAACCCCCGGAAGAGTAGCTGCTGCCTTGCAGCTAATGGGGATCCATAGTAAATACATATAACAGCCACGTAAATCAGTCTTGTTTGGCAACCAATCTTTCCAATTGAGCTGTTAGGTTTCGATACAGCGACTGGGTTGTGTTCATCCCACTGGTTTCACAACGCCCATTTTCAGATACAGTCCACGTATGTACTTCCTCATTCATTGCTGGAGCTGTTTGGCTGCGTTGTTCGTTCCCCGCTCGCGCTGCACAGATGTTGACACGCATGTATAAATGCAAAACGGCATGTAGAAATGTTGAAACTGTTCATTCCGGTTCACAGAACAATGTCCATACAGGCTACAACGCTATTTTGAAATGCAAAACCATACCGTTAGCTTCTACTAGGCTAACTTCTACTAGGCTGACTTCTACTAGGCTGACTTCTACTAGGCTGACTTCTACTAGGCTGACTTCTACTAGGCTAACTTCTACTAGGCTAACTTTCCTTGCTAGCTTATTTTTTGTAATAAAAAAAAATAAAAAAAGATTTTACCTTTTTTTATTTAAGTAGGCAAGTCAGTTAAGAACAAATTCTTATTTATAATGACGGCCAAACCCGGACGACACTGGGCCGATTGTGACTATATGTCCCCCCCCCCCTGACTATTACCATGTAGTGTTGTAGGCTATATGTCCCACCCCCCTGACTAATACCATGTTGTGTTGTAGACTATATGTCCCCCCCTGACTATTACCATGTTGTGTTGTAGGCTATATGTCCCCCTGACTATTACCGTGTTGTGTTGTAGGCTATATGTCCCCCCTGACTATTACCGTGTTGTGTTGTAGGCTATATGTCCCCCCTGACTATTACCATGTTGTGTTGTAGGCTATATGTCCCCCCCCCTGACTATTACCATGTTGTGTTGTAGACTATATGTCCCCCCCCCTGACTATTACCATGTTGTGTTGTAGGCTATATGTCCCCCCTGACTATTACCATGTTGTGTTGTAGGCTATATGTCCCCCCCTGACTATTACCATGTAGTGTTGTAGGCTATATGTCCCCCCCTGACTATTACCATGTTGTGTTGTAGGCTATATGTCCCCCCTGACTATTACCATGTTGTGTTGTAGGCTATATGTCCCCCCCCTGACTATTACCATGTTGTGTTGTAGGCTATATGTCCCCCCCCTGACTATTACCATGTTGTGTTGTAGGCTATATGTCCCCCCTGACTATTACCATGTTGTGTTGTAGGCTATATGTCCCCCCCCCTGACTATTACCATGTTGTGTTGTAGACTATATGTCCCCCCCCCTGACTATTACCATGTTGTGTTGTAGGCTATATGTCCCCCCCCTGACTATTACCATGTTGTGTTGTAGGCTATATGTCCCCCCCCTGACTATTACCATGTAGTGTTGTAGGCTATATGTCCCCCCTGACTATTACCATGTTGTGTTGTAGGCTATATGTCCCCCCCCTGACTATTACCATGTTGTGTTGTAGGCTATATGTCCCCCCTGACTATTACCATGTAGTGTTGTAGGCTATATGTCCCCCCTGACTATTACCATGTTGTGTTGTAGGCTATATGTCCCCCCCCTGACTATTACCATGTTGTGTTGTAGGCTATATGTCCCCCCCCTGACTATTACCATGTTGTGTTGTAGGCTATATGTCCCCCAGCCCTGACTATTACCATGTAGTGTTGTAGGCTATATGTCCCCCCCCCCCTGACTATTACCATGTAGTGTTGTAGACTATATGTCCCCCCTGACTATTACCATGTTGTGTTGTAGGCTATATGTCCCCCCCCTGACTCTTACCATGTTGTGTTGTAGGCTATATGTCCCCCCTGACTATTACCATGTAGTGTTGTAGGCTATATGTCCCCCCCAACTATTACCATGTTGTGTTGTAGGCTATATGTCCCCCCCCCTGACTATTACCATGTTGTTGGCTATATGTCCCCCCTGACTATTACCATGTGGTGTTGTAGGCTATATGTCCCCCCCCTGACTATTACTGTGTTGTAGGCTATATGTCCCCCCCCCCCCCAACTATTACCATGTTGTGTTGTAGGCTATATGTCCCCCCTGACTATTACCATGTTGTTGGCTATATGTCCCCCCCCCTGACTATTACCATGTGGTGTTGTAGGCTATATGTCCCCCCCCTGACTATTACTGTGTTGTAGGCTATATGTCCCCCCTGACTATTACCATGTGGTGTTGTAGGCTATATGCCCCCCCCCCCCTGACTATTACCGTGTTGTGTTGTAGGCTATATGTCCCCCCCCCCCCCTGACTATTACCATGTTGTGTTGTAGGCTATATGTCCCCCCCCCCCCCCTGACTATTACCATGTTGTGTTGTAGGCTATATGTCCCCCCCCCCTGACTATTACCATGTTGTGTTGTAGGCTATATGTCCCCCCTGACTATTACCATGTTGTGTTGTAGGCTATATGTCCCCCCTGACTATTACCATGTTGTGTTGTAGGCTATATGTCCCCCCCCCCTGACTATTACCATGTTGTGTTGTAGGCTATATGTCCCCCCTGACTATTACCATGTTGTGTTGTAGGCTATATGTCCCCCCTGACTATTACTGTGTTGTAGGCTATATGTCCCCCCCCCTGACTATTACCATGTTGTGTTGTAGGCTATATGTCCCCCCTGACTATTACCATGTTGTGTTGTAGGCTATATGTCCCCCCTGACTATTACCATGTAGTGTTTTTGGCTATATGTCCCCCCCCTCACTATTACCATGTTGTGTTGTAGGCTATATGTCCCCCCTGACTATTACCATGTTGTGTTGTAGGCTATATGTCCCCCCCCTGACTATTACCATGTTGTGTTGTAGGCTATATGTCCCCCCCCTGACTATTACCATGTTGTAGGCTATATGTCCCCCCCTGACTATTACCGTGTAGTGTTGTAGACTATATGTCCCCCCCCTGACTATTACCATGTTGTGTTGTAGGCTATATGTCCCCCCCTGACTATTACCATGTAGTGTTGTTGGCTATATGTCCCCCCCCTCACTATTACCATGTTGTGTTGTAGGCTATATGTCCCCCCTGACTATTACCGTGTAGTGTTGTAGGCTATATGTCCCCCCTGACTATTACCGTGTTGTGTTGTAGGCTATATGTCCCCCCTGACTATTACCGTGTAGTGTTGTAGGCTATATGTCCCCCCTGACTATTACCGTGTAGTGTTGTTGGCTATATGTCCCCCCTGACTATTACCATGTTGTGTTGTAGGCTATATGTCCCCCCCCTCACTATTACCATGGTGTGTTGTAGACTATATGTCCCCCCCCTGACTATTACCATGGTGTGTTGTAGGCTATATGTCCCCCCCCTGACTATTACCATGTTGTAGGCTATATGTCCCCCCCCCTCACTATTACCATGGTGTGTTGTAGACTATATGTCCCCCCCTGACTATTACCATGGTGTGTTGTAGACTATATGTCCCCCCTGACTATTACCATGTTGTGTTGTAGGCTATATGTCCCCCCCTGACTATTACCATGTTGTGTTGTTGGCTATATGTCCCCCCCCTGACTATTACCATGTTGTGTTGTAGGCTATATGTCCCCCCTGACTATTACCATGTTGTGTTGTTGGCTATATGTCCCCCCTGACTATTACCGTGTTGTGTTGTAGGCTATATGTCCCCCCTGACTATTACCGTGTTGTGTTGTAGGCTATATGTCCCCCCTGACTATTACCATGTAGTGTTGTAGGCTATATGTCCCCCCTGACTATTACCGTGTTGTGTTGTAGGCTATATGTCCCCCCTGACTATTACCATGTAGTGTTGTAGGCTATATGTCCCCCCCCTGACTATTACCATGTTGTGTTGTTGGCTATATGTCCCCCCCCTGACTATTACCATGTTGTGTTGTAGGCTATATGTCCCCCCTGACTATTACCATGTTGTGTTGTAGGCTATATGTCCCCCCTGACTATTACCATGTTGTGTTGTAGGCTATATGCCCCCCTGACTATTACCATGTAGTGTTGTAGGCTATATGTCCCGTCCCCCGACTATTACCGTGTTGTGTTGTAGGCTATATGTCCCCCCTGACTATTACCATGTTGTGTTGTAGACTATATGTCCCCCCCTGACTATTACCATGTTGTGTTGTAGGCTATATGTCCCCCCCCTGACTATTACCATGTTGTGTTGTAGGCTATATGCCCCCCCCCCTGACTATTACCATGTAGTGTTGTAGGCTATATGTCCCGTCCCCCCCCGACTATTACCGTGTTGTGTTGTAGGCTATATGTCCCCCCCCTGACTATTACCATGTTGTGTTGTAGACTATATGTCCCCCCCTGACTATTACCATGTTGTGTTGTAGGCTATATGTCCCCCCCTGACTCTTACCATGTAGTGTTGTAGACTATATGTCCCCCCTGACTATTACCATGTTGTGTTGTAGACTATATGTCCCCCCCCTGACTATTACCATGTTGTGTTGTAGGCTATATGTCCCCCCCCTGACTATTACCATGTTGTGTTGTAGGCTATATGTCCCCCCTGACTATTACCATGTTGTGTTGTAGACTATATGTCCCCCCCTGACTATTACCATGTTGTGTTGTAGGCTATATGTCCACCCCCTGACTATTACCATGTAGTGTTGTAGGCTATATGTCCCCCCCTGACTATTACCATGTTGTGTTGTAGACTATATGTCCCCCCCCCTGACTATTACTGTGTTGTGTTGTAGACTATATGCCCCCCCCTGACTATTACCATGTTGTGTTGTAGGCTATATGCCCCCCCCTGACTATTACCATGTTGTGTTGTAGGCTATATGTCCCCCCCTGACTATTACCATGTTGTGTTGTAGGCTATATGTCCCCCCCTGACTATTACCATGTTGTGTTGTAGGCTATATGCCCCCCGACTATTACTGTATTGTAGGCTATATGCCCCCCCCTGACTATTACCGTGTTGTGTTGTAGGCTATATGTCCCCCCCCCTGACTATTACCATGTTGTGTTGTAGGCTATATGCCCCCCCCGACTATTACTGTATTGTAGGCTATATGCCCCCCTGACTATTACCGTGTTGTTGGCTATATGTCCCCCCTGACTATTACCGTGTTGTTGGCTATATGCCCCCCTGACTATTACCGTGTTGTTGGCTATATGCCCCCCCGACTATTACCGTGTTGTTGGCTATATGCCCCCCCCTGACTATTACTGTGTTGTTGGCTATATGTCCCCCCTGACTATTACCATGTTGTGTTGTAGGCTATATGTCCCCCCTGACTATTACCATGTTGTGTTGTAGGCTATATGTCCCCCTGACTATTACCATGTTGTGTTGTAGGCTATATGTCCCCCCTGACTATTACCATGTTGTGTTGTAGGCTATATGTCCCCCCTGACTATTACCATGTTGTGTTGTTGGCTATATGTCCCCCCCTGACTCTTACCATGTTGTGTTGTAGACTATATGTCCCCCCCGACTATTACTGTGTTGTAGGCTATATGTCCCCCTGACTATTACCATGTTGTGTTGTAGGCTATATGTCCCCCCTGACTCTTACCATGTTGTGTTGTAGGCTATATGTCCCCCCTGACTATTACCATGTAGTGTTGTAGGCTATATGTCCCCCCCTGACTATTACCATGTAGTGTTGTAGACTATATGTCCCCCCCCCTGACTATTTCCATGTAGTGTTGTAGGCTATATGTCCCCCCCCTGACTATTACCATGTAGTGTTGTAGGCTATATGTCCCCCCTGACTATTACCATGTTGTGTTGTAGGCTATATGTCCCCCCTGACTATTACCATGTAGTGTTGTAGGCTATATGTCCCCCCCCTGACTATTACCATGTTGTGTTGTAGGCTATATGTCCCCCCCTGACTATTACCATGTAGTGTTGTAGGCTATATGTCCCCCCTGACTATTACCATGTGGTGTTGTAGGCTATATGTCCCCCCCCTGACTATTACCATGTGGTGTTGTAGGCTATATGTCCCCCCTGACTATTACCATGTTGTGTTGTAGGCTATATGTCCCCCCCCTGACTATTACCATGTGGTGTTGTAGGCTATATGTCCCCCCTGACTATTACCATGTTGTGTTGTAGGCTATATGTCCCCCCTGACTATTACCGTGTTGTAGGCTATATGTCCCCCCTGACTATTACCATGTTGTAGGCTATATGTCCCCCCCCCCCTCACTATTACCATGGTGTGTTGTAGGCTATATGTCCCCCCCCCTTGACTATTACCATGTTGTAGGCTATATGTCCCCCCTGACTATTACCGTGTAGTGTTGTAGGCTATATGTCCCCCCCCTCACTATTACCATGGTGTGTTGTAGACTATATGTCCCCCCTGACTATTACCATGTTGTGTTGTAGGCTATATGTCCCCCCCTGACTATTACCATGTTGTGTTGTAGGCTATATGTCCCCCTGACTATTACCATGTTGTTGGCTATATGTCCCCCCCCTGACTATTACCGTGTTGTAGGCTATATGTCCCCCTGACTATTACCATGTTGTGTTGTAGGCTATATGTCCCCCCTGACTATTACCGTGTTGTAGGCTATATGTCCCCCCTGACTATTACCATGTTGTGTTGTAGGCTATATGTCCCCCCTGACTATTACCGTGTTGTAGGCTATATGTCCCCCCCTGACTATTACCATGTTGTGTTGTAGGCTATATGTCCCCCCTGACTATTACCGTGTTGTAGGCTATATGTCCCCCCTGACTATTACCATGTTGTGTTGTAGGCTATATGTCCCCCCCTGACTATTACCATGTTGTGTTGTAGGCTATATGTCCCCCCTGACTATTACCATGTTGTGTTGTAGGCTATATGTCCCCCCCCTGACTATTACCATGTTGTTGGCTATATGTCCCCCCTGACTATTACCGTGTTGTAGGCTATATGTCCCCCCTGACTATTACCATGTTGTGTTGTAGGCTATATGTCCCCCCTGACTATTACCATGTTGTTGGCTATATGTCCCCCTGACTATTACCGTGTTGTAGGCTATATGTCCCCCTGACTATTACCATGTTGTGTTGTAGGCTATATGTCCCCCCCCTGACTATTACCATGTTGTGTTGTAGGCTATATGTCCGTCCCCCTGACCATTACCATGTTGTGTTGTAGACTATATGTCCCCCCCCCCTGACTATTACCATGTGGTGTTGTAGGCTATATGTCCCCCCCCTGACTATTACCGTGTTGTAGGCTATATGTCCCCCCTGACTATTACCATGTTGTGTTGTAGGCTATATGTCCCCCCCTGACGATTACCATGTTGTGTTGTAGGCTATATGTCCGTCCCCTGACCATTACCATGTTGTGTTGTAGACTATATGTCCCCCCCCTGACTATTACCATGTGGTGTTGTAGGCTATATGTCCCCCCTGACTATTACCGTGTTGTAGGCTATATGTCCCCCCCTGACTATTACCATGTTGTGTTGTAGGCTATATGTCCCCCCCCTGACTATTACTGTGTTGTGTTGTAGGCTATATGTCCCTCCCCTGACTATTACCATGTGGTGTTGTAGGCTATATGTCCCCCCCTGACTATTACCATGTAGTGTTGTAGGCTATATGTCCCCCCTGACTATTACCATTTCGTGTTGTAGGCTATATGTCCCCCCCCTGACTATTACCATGTTGTGTTGTAGGCTATATGTCCCCCCTGACTATTACCATGTAGTGTTGTAGGCTATATGTCCCCCCTGACTATTACCATGGTGTGTTGTAGGCTATATGCCCCCCCCTGACTATTACCATGTTGTGTTGTAGGCTATATGTCCCCCCCCCCCCCTGACTATTACCATGTAGTGTTGTTGGCTATATGCCCCCCCCCCTGACTATTACCATGTGGTGTTTCAGAGCCCGGCAGCAGGTGGAGTGACGTGGGTCTGGGCCGGGGGTGTTGTGGAGCCCTGCATCACCAGAGACCCTCAGTGGAGTCCTGTTGCCTGGAGAACCTGTGGGATGTCCTGCCCTCCGCGGTTCTACCCCCCCACTACTACCCGAGCCCAGTCAGAGACGCAGGACTGGGTCCCACCAGCACCACCTCCATCCCGGGCGCCATCACCAGCCTGCTACAGGACCTGAGCCTGGGTGAGACGTCAGCCTCCTCACCCTCCACCGCTCCACCCTCCAAACGCCAGTGCCGCTCTGTCTCCTGCTCAGAGGACCTGGGCGGCCGGTCGTCGGCCTGGAGACCCCAGGGGTCCGGGGTGTGGACGGCTGTGGCGAAGAGGCGATCCCACAGCGGAGGAAGTGTCCAGAGAGGATTTGCAACAGGAGGGGGGACACGCTCTCCGCAGCTAGGGTTCCCTGCCATGCAGCGTAGCTTCAGCTTCAGCCTGCCAGCTCGCTCCAACACCCTCTCCCTGGATCTCACTGGCTTCACCCCCTGCCCTTCCTACTTCAGCGGCTTAGCCCCTCCCTCTTACTCCTCCCGGTCCTCAGAGCCCCCCAGGCCCTTCCTCTACCTCTCTCGTGAACACATCTGCCTCCCAGAGATCCAGGGAGTGCCGGCGTCGCCCCTGAGCTCCCCAGACTCCACCCCAGAGATGAGGCGCCGTGCTGGGCAGGGGGGGCTGGCCCGGAGTCGCTCTCAGCCCTGCGTCCTCGGCGACAAGAAGATGGGTATGAAGCGGAGGAGACCAGCCGACTCACACAAACCGAGGCCTTCTCTGGACCTGACCAAGATGACACAGGTTAGAAGGGGACGAATATAATGGGTTTACCTGTGTTGTAATTCAGGAGGATCTGGTCTGATCAGCTCGCTCAAATCTTTCCCGCACTGTTGGGTAAAGCAAACAATTAAAAAAGGTCAAGTTGTGTTTCTTCAATCTCTAATTATTGAACAAGTCCAGTAGTGTCCGTCCAGCCAGCGAAATATTGCATCTCCATGGAAACCAACTGAAGAGTATCTGCGTATGCTGCTCATGGGGACTGACTGACTTTCTGTTCAGTGTTCTGCATGTTGTGTAGTTCTCTCTCTCTCCTCTCTACCCCAGTCCAGTAACGGTTTGCTTTAGTTTCTACTTCTTCCTGTGAGACCAAATAAATATTCATAACAAAAAACTTTTTTTTTTTTTGTTATCCACAGAAACTTCGGAATTTCCAAAGCCTCAGCTGCCCTGGGATCACTGGGGACGACAGCTATCAATCAACCCAGGGCCCGCCCCCTCTGAGGACCACTGACCAATGTGAGACTGACTTCACCTCTGCAGGCAATCAGGGATTGGACGAGCCAACCGCCAGAGTTGTTGCAAGTGTCTCTCGGGAGGAGGATCTAGCCATCTCCATCGAGGAGCTGGATTGGCTGAGCTCCCCTGTCTGTGATGACGTGACAGAAGGGGCAGCCACTGGCACCAGGAAGGATGTGTATCAGCTGGGAGGAGATCTGGACATCGATCAGATAGAGAGGAACTGAACCCGGGTCATTTTCATTAGGCACCAAACGGAACAAAACAGACTGAAACGAGGAGCGAGAACCTGGATATGTCCAATGAGAAATGCTGCAAAATGTTAATGCATTTTTTTTCTCATGTTCCCGAATGAACATGACCCTGAACTATACTTACCACCCTCAGGGGAATGGGACTGAACTATACTTACCACCCTCAGGGGAATGGGACTGAACTATACTTACCACCCTCAGGGGAATGGGACTGAACTATACTTACCACCCTCAGGGGAATGGGATTGTGAAAGGAAAGAGGAGTTGGGTGGTACAGTAGGTAAACCCTGCTGACAGTCTTAAAGGACAAACAAGTAGAGTACAGTAGTCCCTGTGAAGAGACCAGACTCCTGCTCTGACTAAACCCTGTAGACTACAGTAGTCCCTGTGAAGGGACCAGACTCCTGCTCTGACTAAACCCTGTAGACTACAGTAGTTCCTGTGAAGAGACCAGACTCCTGCTCTGACTAAACCCTGTAGACTACAGTAGTCCCTTTGAAGAGACCAGACTCCTGCTCTGACTAAACCCTGTAGACTACAGTAGTCCCTGTGAAGGGACCAGACTCCTGCTCTGACTAAACCCTGTAGACTACAGTAGTCCCTGTGAAGAGACCAGACTCCTGCTCTGACTAAACCCTGTAGACTACAGTAGTCCCTGTGAAGGGACCAGACTCCTGCTCTGACTAAACCCTGTAGAGTACAGTAGTCCCTGTGAAGAGACCAGACTCCTGCTCTGACTAAACCCTGTAGACTACAGTAGTCCCTGTGAAGAGACCAGACTCCTGCTCTGACTAAACCCTGTAGAGTACAGTAGTCCATGTGAAGAGACCATACTCCTGCTCTGACTAAACCCTGTAGACTACAGTAGTCCCTGTGAAGGGACCAGACTCCTGCTCTGACTAAACCCTGTAGACTACAGTAGTCCCTGTGAAGAGACCAGACTCCTGCTCTGACTAAACCCTGTAGACTACAGTAGTCCATGTGAAGGGACCAGACTCCTGCTCTGACTAAACCCTGTAGACTACAGTAGTCCCTGTGAAGAGACCAGACTCCTGCTCTGACTAAACCCTGTAGAGTACAGTAGTCCCTGTGAAGGGACCAGGTCATGTCTCTGACTAAACCCTGTAGACTACAGTAGTCCATGTGAAGGGACCAGACTCCTGCTCTGACTAAACCCTGTAGAGTACAGTAGTCCCTGTGAAGAGACCAGACTCCTGCTCTGACTAAACCCCGTAGACTACAGTAGTCCCTGTGAAGAGACCAGACTCCTGCTCTGACTAAACCCTGTAGAGTACAGTAGTCCCTGTGAAGGGACCAGGTCATGTCTCTGACTAAACCCTGTAGACTACAGTAGTCCATGTGAAGGGACCAGACTCCTGCTCTGACTAAACCCTGTAGAGTACAGTAGTCCCTGTGAAGAGACCAGACTCCTGCTCTGACTAAACCCTGTAGAGTACAGTAGTCCCTGTGAAGAGACCAGACTCCTGCTCTGACTAAACCCTGTAGACTACAGTAGTCCCTGTGAAGAGACCAGACTCCTGCTCTGACTAAACCCTGTAGAGTACAGTAGTCCCTGTGAAGGGACCAGACTCCTGCTCTGACTAAACCCTGTAGACTACAGTAGTCCCTGTGAAGAGACCAGACTCCTGCTCTGACTAAACCCTGTAGAGTACAGTAGTCCCTGTGAAGAGACCAGACTCCTGCTCTGACTAAACCCTGTAGAGTACAGTAGTCCCTGTGAAGAGACCAGACTCCTGCTCTGACTAAACCCTGTAGACTACAGTAGTCCCTGTGAAGAGACCAGACTCCTGCTCTGACTAAACCCTGTAGAGTACAGTAGTCCCTGTGAAGGGACCAGACTCCTGCTCTGACTAAACCCTGTAGACTACAGTAGTCCCTGTGAAGGGACCAGACTCCTGCTCTGACTAAACCCTGTAGAGTACAGTAGTCCCTGTGAAGGGACCAGACTCCTGCTCTGACTAAACCCTGTAGACTACAGTAGTCCCTGTGAAGGGACCAGACTCCTGCTCTGACTAAACCCTGTAGACTACAGTAGTCCCTGTGAAGGGACCAGACTCCTGCTCTGACTAAACCCTGTAGACTACAGTAGTCCCTGTGAAGGGACCAGGTCATGTCTCTGGGAGTGAAAGGTGGAGAGTATCTGTCGTCTGTCTGGGCTATCAGCATTTCTCTCTTAGCCTGAATGCCTTATCTACAACGATTTACTGGGTATGAACAGAATAAACAACTGGTTTGTATAACGATGTACTGGGTATGAACGGAATAAACAACTGGTTTGTATGACGATGGACTGGGTATGAACGGAATAAACAGCTGGTTTGTATAACGATGTATTGGGTATGAACAGAATAAACATCTGGTTTGTATAACGATGTACTGGGTATGACCAGAATAAACAGCTGGTTTGTATAACGATGTACTGGGTATGAACAGAATCACACAGCTGGTTTGTATAACGATGTACTGGGTATGACCAGAATAAACAGCTGGTTTGTATAACGATGTACTGGGTATGAACAGAATCACACAGCTGGTTTGTATAACGATGTACTGGGTATGACCAGAATAAACAGCTGGTTTGTATAACGATGTACTGGGTATGAACAGAACACACAGCTGGTTTGTATAACGATGTACTGGGTATGAACAGAATAAACATCTGGTTTGTATAACGATGTACTGGGTATGAACAGAATCACACAGCTGGTTTGTATAACGATGTACTGGGTATGACCAGAATAAACAGCTGGTTTGTATAACGATGTACTGGGTATGAACAGAATCACACAGCTGGTTTGTATAACGATGTACTGGGTATGAACGGAATAAACAGCTGGTTTGTATAACGATGTACTGGGTATGAACGGAATAAACAGCTGGTTTGTATAACGATGTACTGGGTATGACCAGAATAAACAGCTGGTTTGTACTGGGTATGAACAGAACACACAGCTGGTTTGTATTAATTCTCTGCACTTGGACTAGTGGATGTCGTCCCAATCGATCACCTAAACCTGACGCACGTGGGGATCTGAGATGATTTGACCCGTGCCAATCAATAAATTATTTATAATTATTAGGTCAATCAATATGGTCGTAGCCCCCCCCCCTCCCCCCTTTCCCTCTGATAGGCTAGGGGAAGTTTCACCCTATTGCTTATACCAATCAGATCCACTCAGAGGGCGTAGCCCCCCCCCCCTTTCCCTCTGATAGGCTAGAGGGAAGTTTCACCCTATTGCTTATACCAATCAGATCCACTCAGAGGGCGTAGCCCCCCCCCCCCTTTCCCTCTAGGCTAGGGGAAGTTTCACCCTATTGCTTATACCAATCAGATCCACTCAGAGGG
>NW_027008674.1:0-80144 GCF_036934945.1 Oncorhynchus masou masou
AGTGTACCATAGGAGGAAGTCACTCTATGTCTATGGTTCTCTCTGTCCTCAGGGACCAGTCCAGACGTCTCTATGGGAGGTGTCATTTATCACCAGCAGTCAGTCAGTCAGTCAGACAATAAGTCAGACAGGCAGTCAATCAGTCAGTCAGTCAGTCAGACAGGCAGTCAATAAATCAGTCAGTCATTTGCTCTATCTGACAGCCAGCTTAATTAACACCATACTGCTCTGCATTAAGGCTCTACTCCCCCAGGACCCCTTCCTTCCCAACACTGACTGACTGGCTGGCCGGCTGACTCGCTGGCTGGCTGACTGGCTGGCTGGCTGATTGGCTGACTGGCTATGTGCTCTACGACATCCTAATACGCTAATACACCTCACTGCAAACATTCAGCTGCCAATACGCTGCTTAGCACAATCAGACAGGAGACAACCGACACTAGTCTACGTTCCAAATGGCACCCTATTCCCCCATAGGGCCCTGGTCTAAAGTAGTGCACTACCCCATAGGGCTCTGGTCTAAAGTAGTGCACTACCCCATAGGGCCCTGGTCTAAAGTAGTGCACGACCCCATAAGCCCCTGTTCTAAAGTAGTGCACGACCCCATAGGGCTCTGGTCTAAAGTAGTGCACGACCCCATAGGGCCCTGGTCTAAAGTAGTGCACGACCCCATAGGGCCCTGGTCTAAAGTAGTGCACGACCCCATAAGGCCCTGTTCTAAAGTAGTGCACGACCCCATAGGGCTCTGGTCTAAAGTAGTGCACGACCCCATAGGGCCCTGGTCTAAAGTAGTGCACGACCCCATAAGGCCCTGTTCTAAAGTAGTGCACGACCCCATAAGGCTCTGGTCTAAAGTAGTGCACTACCCCATAGGGCCCTGGTCCCCATAGTGCCCAATACAACAGGTGTAGGTAGACCTTACCGTGAAATAACCCACAATGCAGTGTTATATATATATATATATATATATAAAAAACACTGCATTGTGGGTTAAATATATATGGGTGTACCGGTACCGAGTCAATGTGGGGGGGTGCAGGTTAGTCAAGGTAATTGGAGGTAATATTTTCATTTGTATTTTAATTGAACCTTTATTTTAACTAGGCAAGTCAGTTAAAGAACAAATTCGTATTTACAATGACGGCCTCCCAAAAGACAAAAAGGACATCTGTGGGGACGGGGACCAACACTATAAATATAGGACATGACACACATCACGACAGGAGATACAACACTACATAAAGACAGGGCTAAGACAACACAGCATGGCAGCAACACATGACACACATCACGACAGGAGATACAACACTACATAAAGACAGGGCTAAGACAACACAGCATGGCAGCAACACATGACAACACTATAAATATAGGACATGACACACATCACGACAGGAGATACAACACTACATAAAGACAGGGCTAAGACAACACAGCATGGCAGCAACACATGACACACATCATGACAGGAGATACAACACTACATAAAGACAGGGCTAAGACAACACAGCATGGCAGCAACACATGACACACATCACGACAGGAGATACAACACTACATAAAGACAGGGCTAAGAGAACAACACAGCATGGCAGCAACACATGACACACATCACGACAGGAGATACAACACTACATAAAGACAGGGCTAAGACAACACAGCATGGCAGCAACACATGACACACATCACAACAGGAGATACAACACTACATAAAGACAGGCCTAAGACAACACAGCATGGCAGCAACACATGACACACATCACGACAGGAGATACAACACTACATAAAGACAGGCCTAAGACAACACAGCATGGCAGCAACACATGACACACATCACGACAGGAGATACAACACTACATAAAGACAGGGCTAAGACAACACAGCATGGCAGCAACACATGACACACATCACGACAGGAGATACAACACTACATAAAGACAGGGCTAAGACAACACAGCATGGCAGCAACACATGACAACACTATAAATATAGGACATGACACACATCACGACAGGAGATACAACACTACATAAAGACAGGCCTAAGACAACACAGCATGGCAGCAACACATGACACACATCACGACAAGAGATACAACACTACATAAAGACAGGGCTAAGACAACACAGCATGGCAGCAACACATGACACACATCACGACAGGAGATACAACACTACATAAAGACAGGGCTAAGACAACACAGCATGGCAGCAACACATGACACACATCACGACAGGAGATACAACACTACATAAAGACAGGGCTAAGACAACACAGCATGGCAGCAACACATGACAACACATCACGACAGGAGATACAACACTACATAAAGACAGGGCTAAGACAACACAGCATGGCAGCAACACATGACAACACATCACGACAGGAGATACAACACTACATAAAGACAGGGCTAAGACAACACAGCATGGCAGCAACACATGACACACATCACGACAGGAGATACAACACTACATAAAGACAGGGCTAAGACAACACAGCATGGCAGCAACACATGACACACATCACGACAGGAGATACAACACTACATAAAGACAGGGCTAAGACAACACAGCATGGCAGCAACACATGACAACACTATAAATATAGGACATGACACACATCACGACAGGAGACACAACACTACATAAAGACAGGGCTAAGACAACACAGCATGGCAGCAACACATGACACACATCACGACAGGAGATACAACACTACATAAAGACAGGGCTAAGACAACACAGCATGGCAGCAACACATGACACACATCACGACAGGAGATACAACACTACATAAAGACAGGGCTAAGACAACACAGCATGGCAGCAACACATGACACACATCACGACAGGAGATACAACACTACATAAAGACAGGGCTAAGACAACACAGCATGGCAGCAACACATGACACACATCACGACAGGAGATACAACACTACATAAAGACAGGGCTAAGAGAACAACACAGCATGGCAGCAACACATGACACACATCACGACAGGAGATACAACACTACATAAAGACAGGGCTAAGACAACACAGCATGGCAGCAACACATGACACACATCACAACAGGAGATACAACACTACATAAAGACAGGCCTAAGACAACACAGCATGGCAGCAACACATGACACACATCACGACAGGAGATACAACACTACATAAAGACAGGCCTAAGACAACACAGCATGGCAGCAACACATGACACACATCACGACAGGAGATACAACACTACATAAAGACAGGGCTAAGACAACACAGCATGGCAGCAACACATGACACACATCACGACAGGAGATACAACACTACATAAAGACAGGGCTAAGACAACACAGCATGGCAGCAACACATGACAACACTATAAATATAGGACATGACACACATCACGACAGGAGATACAACACTACATAAAGACAGGCCTAAGACAACACAGCATGGCAGCAACACATGACACACATCACGACAAGAGATACAACACTACATAAAGACAGGGCTAAGACAACACAGCATGGCAGCAACACATGACACACATCACGACAGGAGATACAACACTACATAAAGACAGGGCTAAGACAACACAGCATGGCAGCAACACATGACACACATCACGACAGGAGATACAACACTACATAAAGACAGGGCTAAGACAACACAGCATGGCAGCAACACATGACAACACATCACGACAGGAGATACAACACTACATAAAGACAGGGCTAAGACAACACAGCATGGCAGCAACACATGACAACACATCACGACAGGAGATACAACACTACATAAAGACAGGGCTAAGACAACACAGCATGGCAGCAACACATGACACACATCACGACAGGAGATACAACACTACATAAAGACAGGGCTAAGACAACACAGCATGGCAGCAACACATGACACACATCACGACAGGAGATACAACACTACATAAAGACAGGGCTAAGACAACACAGCATGGCAGCAACACATGACAACACTATAAATATAGGACATGACACACATCACGACAGGAGACACAACACTACATAAAGACAGGGCTAAGACAACACAGCATGGCAGCAACACATGACACACATCACGACAGGAGATACAACACTACATAAAGACAGGGCTAAGACAACACAGCATGGCAGCAACACATGACACACATCACGACAGGAGATACAACACTACATAAAGACAGGGCTAAGACAACACAGCATGGCAGCAACACATGACACACATCACGACAGGAGATACAACACTACATAAAGACAGGGCTAAGACAACACAGCATGGCAGCAACACATGACACACGTCACGACAGGAGATACAACACTACATAAAGACAGGGCTAAGACAACACAGCATGGCAGCAACACATGACAACACTATAAATATAGGACATGACACACATCACGACAGGAGATACAACACTACATAAAGACAGGGCTAAGACAACACAGCATGGCAGCAACACATGACACACATCACGACAGGAGATACAACACTACATAAAGACAGGGCTAAGACAACACAGCATGGCAGCAACACATGACACACATCACGACAGGAGATACAACACTACATAAAGACAGGGCTAAGACAACACAGCATGGCAGCAACACATGACAACACTATAAATATAGGACATGACACACATCACGACAGGAGATACAACACTACATAAAGACAGGGCTAAGACAACACAGCATGGCAGCAACACATGACACACATCACGACAGGAGATACAACACTACATAAAGACAGGGCTAAGACAACACAGCATGGCAGCAACACATGACACACATCACGACAGGAGATACAACACTACATAAAGACAGGGCTAAGACAACACAGCATGGCAGCAACACATGACACACATCACGACAGGAGATACAACACTACATAAAGACAGGCCTAAGACAACACAGCATGGCAGCAACACATGACACACATCACGACAGGAGATACAACACTACATAAAGACAGGCCTAAGACAACACAGCATGGCAGCAACACATGACACACATCACGACAGGAGATACAACACTACATAAAGACAGGGCTAAGACAACACAGCATGGCAGCAACACATGACACACATCACGACAGGAGATACAACACTACATAAAGACAGGGCTAAGACAACACAGCATGGCAGCAACACATGACACACATCACGACAGGAGATACAACACTACATAAAGACAGGGCTAAGACAACACAGCATGGCAGCAACACATGACAACACAGCATGGCAGCAACACATGACACACATCACGACAGGAGATACAACACTACATAAAGACAGGGCTAAGACAACACAGCATGGCAGCAACACATGACACACATCACGACAGGAGATACAACACTACATAAAGACAGGGCTAAGACAACACAGCATGGCAGCAACACATGACAACACAGCATGGCAGCAACACATGACAACACAGCATGGCAGCAACACATGACAACACAGCACAACAAGAGATACAACACAACACTAAATAAAGACAGGGCTAAGAGAACAACACAGCATGGCAGCAACACATGGCAACACAGCATGGCAGCAACACATGACAACACATCACGACAGGAGATACAACACAACACTAAATAAAGACATGCCTAAGACAACAACACAGCATGGCAGCAACACATAACAACACAGCAACACATGACAACACAGCATGGCAGCAACACATGACACACATCACGACAGGAGATACAACACAACACTAAATAAAGACAGGCCTAAGACAACAACACAGCATGGCAGCAACACATGACAACACAGCATGGCAGCAACACATGACAACACAGCATGGCAGCAACACATACCAACACAGCATGGCAGCAACACATGACAACACAGCACGACAAGAGATACAACACAACACTAAATAAAGACATGCCTAAGACAACAACACAGCATGGCAGCAACACATAACAACACAGCAACACATGACAACACAGCATGGCAGCAACACATGACACACATCACGACAGGAGATACAACACAACACTAAATAAAGACAGGCCTAAGACAACAACACAGCATGGCAGCAACACATGACAACACAGCATGGCAGCAACACATGACAACACAGCATGGCAGCAACGCATGACAACACAGCATGGCAGCAACACATGACAACACAGCATGGCAGCAACACATGAACATCACAGCACGACAAGAGATACAACACAACACTAAATAAAGACAGGCCTAAGAGAACAACACAGCATGGCAGCAACACATGGCAACACAGCATGGCAGCAACACATGACAACACAGCATGGCAGCAACACATGACAACACAGCATGGCAGCAACACATGACAACACAGCATGGCAGCAACACATGACAACACAGCACGACAAGAGATACAACACAACACTAAATAAAGACAGGCCTAAGAGAACAACACAGCATGGCAGCAACACATGGCAACACAGCATGGTAGCAACACATGACAACACAGCATGGCAGCAACACATGACAACACAGCATGGCAGCAACACATGACAACACAGCATGGCAGCAACACATGGCAACACAGCATGGCAGCAACACATGACAACACATCACGACAGGAGATACAACACAACACTAAATAAAGACATGCCTAAGACAACAACACAGCATGGCAGCAACACATAACAACACAGCAACACATGACAACACAGCATGGCAGCAACACATGACAACACAGCATGGCAGCAACACATGACACACAGTATGGCAGCAACACATGACACACATCACGACAGGAGATACAACACAACACTAAATAAAGACAGGCCTAAGACAACAACACAGCATGGCAGCAACACATGACACACATCACGACAGGAGATACAACACAACACTAAATAAAGACAGGCCTAAGACAACAACACAGCATGGCAGCAACACATGACAACACAGCATGGCAGCAACACAGCATGGCAGCAACACATGACAACACAGCATGGCAGCAACACATGACAACACAGCATGGCAGCAACACATGACAACACACATCTTGGTAGGGCACTGCGGCTGCACCTATCTGATAGCACCACTGTCCGATAGCACCACTGTCCGATAGCACCACTGTCCGATAGCACCACTGTCCGATAGCACCACTGTCCGATAGCACCACTGTCCGATAGCACCACTTGAGGCTTCAAGTTAATCAGCTGGAAACATGGCAGAGCACATCAGCCTGGCTGTCTATCACAACAAACGGAACCTGGAACGGAACCAGGGGCTTGTCTGACTGAATGGCAACCTATTACCTCGATAGTGTATGGTCCCTGGTCAAAAGTAGTGTGGTAAGATATGGAATGGGGTTCTATTTGGATATGGAATGGGGTTCTATTTGGATATGGAATGGGGTTCTATTTGGATATGGAATGGGGTTCTATTTGGATATGGAATGGGGTTCTATTTGGATATGGAATGGGGTTCTATTTGGATATGGAATGGGGTTCTATTTGGATATGGAATGGGGTTCTATTTGGATATGGAATAGGGTTCTATTTGGATATGGAATGGGGTTCTATTTGGATATGGAATGGGGTTCTATTTGGATATGGAATGGGGTTCTATTTGGATATGGAATGGGGTTCTATTTGGATATGGAATGGGGTTCTATTTGGATATGGAATGGGGTTCTATTTGGATATGGAATGGGGTTCTATTTGGATATGGAATGGGGTTCTATTTGGATATGGAATGGGGTTCTATTTGGATATGGAATAGGGTTCTATTTGGATATGGAATAGGGTTCTATTTGGGATGCACACTGAAACAAGTGTTCCTTGGCAAATGGGACCTTATTCCCTATATAGTGTACCACTGGTCTGTTGCTGTGCCCTGGTACTTTTGAAACAGAGCCTTACGGTCCTTGGTCAAAAGTTGTGCACTATATAGGGAATAGGGTTGGAGTTCCATTTGGGACTTAGCCTGAAACAAGGGTCCACAGCACAACAACATAGAATATATTCTATCTGACCACTGGTGCCACTGCCTTGTCCCCGGTCTGTCACATACAGGAAACTAATGCCTTGGTCTGTCACATACAGGAAACTACTGCCTTGTCCCTGGTCTGTCACATACAGGAAACTACTGCCTTGTCCCTGGTCTGTCACATACAGGAAACTACTGCCTTGGTCTGTCACATACAGGAAACTACTGCCTTGGTCTGTCACATACAGGAAACTACTGCCTTGGTCTGTCACATACAGGAAACTAATGCCTTGGTCTGTCACATACAGGAAACTACTGCCTTGGTCTGTCACATACAAGAAACTACTGCCTTGGTCTGTCACATACAGGAAACTACTGCCTTGGTCTGTCACATACAGGAAACTACTGCCTTGGTCTGTCACATACAGGAAACTAATGCCTTGGTCTGTCACATACAGGAAACTAATGCCCTGGTCTGTCACATACAGGAAACTACTGCCTTGGTCTGTCACATACAGGAAACTACTGCCTTGTCCCTGGTCTGTCACATACAGGAAACTACTGCCTTGGTCTGTCACATACAGGAAACTGGTGGAAACTAGGAAATGTTCCCATAGGTTAAGAGATATTCTCTGGACGCCTCATAGGAAAATGATCATCCCCACAATGGTCTTTCTAATATTAAGCCTTAGGTCATAAAATTATTCAACCGTTAGAAACCATTACACTGTTAGTACACACACACACACACACACACACACTAATCCATTTAACGCATTGAACATTTTCCCTGCACACAGACAGTAGTGAACAGTAGAGAAGGTACAGCTGAGTTGAGGTCATAAAAGAGTCAGAGCTAAATAAAACACAAACAAACAAGCTCTTTATAAAGTCCTATAGTTCTCCCTCCCTCCCTTACTCCCTCTCTTGCTCTTTCTTTCTCCCTCCCCCTCTCCCTGACAGTGGTTCCACATCCTCTTACCAATAACTGACAGCAGAATGACTGATAGTTGATCAGGGTAGTTCAAACTGTGTTCTAACTCAGGGGGTGTTTTATTATAATCTATAACTGTGAGAACAAAATGCATTCCCATAAGAGACAACAGTTAGTTACTTTTACAAGTGGTCGTTGTGATATTTTTTTCATTTCTTTCTTTTCACTTTGTGGAATATGTGTGTATTGTTTTGTATTACTAGGTATTACTGAACTGTTGGAGCTAGGATCTCGTTGCAACTCCAAATCTGTGTACGCGACAAATAAACGTTGATTTGATTGCAGTCACAGAGTAGAAATCTTAAATATTTTCGAATGAATGATTTAAGAAAATCTCACTATTAAAATGAGTATCAAATATGGATCTAACATGCTGTCGATCTTGGCCTATAGTCCACACGTTTCATAATTGTGAAGGGTATAAGCTAATATGACAATTCCGTGTCTTTTCGGTTCCGTTCAACTAAGATGAAACCACCACCCAGTTGTGTCCCTCCCCATCGACAGATTCACTCGTGAACTAGGCGGGGCCCGTATCTCACGCATATAGAACTAGCTGCAGCTTTCAGAGCATAAAACGGTACAAAACTAATACGAATAGATTACAAATGTTATCTAAAAAAATGCGCATTTGATAACCGCTTGAATAATTCCAGGCGTCCTGTTATGATAATCGATAAGAACCCAGTGTCCCAAAGAACGTGTGTAATTCTAGACAATCGAATAACTTTTCCATTTCCGTTGTAACTTCAACCCCGTCACGGGAAGGATATCGGTCAAAACGCTGTTCTTTTTGTTATCCAACCGCGCCACCGACAACTGTCGCTGGATACAAACCCGCGGAGAATGCCGCGTTCTGCATTATGCATGACAAAAACAAACAAAAAAATTGTCTGACAACATTATGAGTTGGATTGTTTCACTCTCTGCTCCGCCATATTCTAGGCATATGACCTGCGCTTCCGCAAACCGTGTGTTGTGCATCCCCAGAAACCGGTCTCCCGTTTTCATTTGCAATAATGGATCATTCTACCTGAAAAACCTGGGATCATGTGCCACTATTTCGCATGATCAGGAGCGGCAGCAAACATGGCACAGATAGTAACAAAATCTCAGCCAATAGAAATGTGTGTAGATAAGGTACTTACAGTTATCCTCCGTAGCTCCAATCTGTTAGCGCCTCTAGTCGCTCGGTCTGTCGCTTCTCTCTGGGTGAGGTTTTGCGTTTTCTCATGACGTTGCAGCCTCGTTTTGGAGACGAGCACCGCTCGACTGTGCTCAGCTATTGCAGTAGCTGTAACATAGCCGAGTGTAGACATTTCGCAATACATTATTCCATACCAATAATATCTGACTGACAAACAATAAGCTTTATTATACAATGCACTAGAGGAAGCCGACCCCAGCATTCAGTGGAGGTTCCTCAAGGGAGGACCATCCTCCTCAGGGAATTTAATAAAACATTTAAATAGTGACAAATAAACAAAGAGGTATCTTTTTTGTAGATAAAACTATACTAAATATATTCACTTCACCAAATAATTGATTAAAATCCACTGCTATGAAGGTTTACATGAACTAGGACTTGCCTAGTTATGAAGAAGGTTAAATTAGCCTCAACAGCACTCTGTAGGGGAGCACCAGACGACAGCTAGCTTCCATCCATCCATCTGGGTACATTGACTTCAATACAAAGCCTATATTTTTACATTTTAACAGTCACTCTTACGCAGAGCGACTTACAGTAGTGAGTACATACATTTTCATACTGGTCACCCGTTGTAATCAAACCCATAACCCTGGCTTTACAAGCACAATGCTCTGACAACTGAGCTACACAGGACCTAGGAGGCTCATGGTTCTCAACCCCCTTCCATTGACTTGCACAGTAATTATAATTATGACAACTTCCAGTTTTTTTAAGCTTTATTTAACCAGGCAAGTCAGTTAAGAACAAATTCTTATTTTCAATGACGGCCTAGGAACAGAGGGATGCTATGTTAGCTAGCTGGCTATAACAGAGTGATGCTATGTTAGCTAGCTGGCTATAACAGGGGGATGCTATGTTAGCTAACTGGCTATAACAGAGGATGCTATGTTAGCTAGCTGGCTATAACAGAGGGATGCTATGTTAGTTAGCTGGCTATAACAGAGGGATGCCATGTTAGCTAGCTGGCTATAACAGAGGGATGCTATGTTAGCTAGCTGGCTATGACAATCCAACACTGAACACTTCCAAGTCAAATTAAGCTTTTGGTTTTGTTAATTTATTGCTACTGGCGGTGTAACTGCTAAACTGCTTGCTGACTGTACTGTACGATTGTAGCGGGTTTACCAACAAGTTAGTTCTAGTAGCTATGTTGACTATGACGTTAGCTAATATTAATGGTGACAACGATGTAGGCTGTGTGTAGCGGTTATGATATGAAGGTTTGGCTTTGGAAAGGTTTTTCGCCTTCTCACAGACAGCTGAATGTTGTGCACTGAAGTCCCCAAGTGAAGGGAAAAGGTGAGAGGAGGAGAGCGCAAAGACGCGAGAAGGATTCTTCGCTACAACGATCAAAGTGATCATGCTGTTTGTACGTGGCTGCTATGAAAGTGAACTGTTTGCTTGTGAGCAGGGGTGTATTTATTCAGCCGATTTTGTTGAAAAGCGTTCTTAAAACAGAACGAAACTGGGATAAACATAACTGAATTTGTCCAATAGAAACTCTCGTTTGCAACTGTTGTAATAATGATTACACCCTAGATCAGCTAGATGCAGACAGGAGTGTGCAAGGCTGTATTGAATGTGTCACTGTCTGTCACAAATTTCTCTTGATCTGTGCACCTACCTTGTAAACTGTCATTCATAGGCTAGGTTGTATGACGGGTATAGAGAAAATCTGAGTGTCATGTAGGAGCCTAAACCTATTGATGTTACATTGAGCAGGGCGAATGGAATATGAATGACAGTCATCCAATAGGCTGTAAAATAAAAATGTAAAAATGATCGTCCTCCCTCAGCTGAGTAAGGACGATCATTGACAGTGACTGCCACTGCTAGGATTATGGTCACGATCATTACCCATCATACATATAGGACCAATTAACAGCTGTTTATTCATTCAGTATAACATCCACATGATCATTACCCATCATACATATAGGACCAATTAACAGCTGTCTAGTCATTCAGTATAACATCCACCTGATCATTACTCATCATACATATAGGACCAATTAACAGCTGTCTAGTCATTCAGTATAACATCCACATGATCACTACCCATCATACATATAGGACCAATTAACAGCTGTCTAGTCATTCAGCATAACATCCACCTGATCATGTTTGTTACCTTCAAAGTCAACATCATTGTGACCCTGGTCATATTGTCTGGGGGTTTCTGGGTAATATGCCTCCACAATTTAGTCCTTCTGACATTCTCTCTGTCTTCATCTGCAATGTCTCTCTATCTGGTTGTTGTAGGGCTTTATACATTAGTGAAATGAGATTACAAGCCAAATGTAATCCATGTTGCTGCTCTATCTGGTCTGTTACTGTGAGCCCTGTGACTGTCCAGGATACCAAGTCACAATACAGTACAGAGTAGATGTGAGCTCTGTGACTGTCCAGGACACCAAGTCACAATACAGTACAGGGTAGATGTGAGCTCTGTGACTGTCCAGGACACCAAGTCACAATACAGTACAGAGTAGATGTGAGCTCTGTGACTGTCCGGGATACCAAGTCACAATACAGTACAGAGTAGAAACAGTGTAGATGTGAGCCCTGTGACTGTCCAGGACACCAAGTCACAATACAGTACAGAGTAGAAACAGTGTAGATGTGAGCCCTGTGACTGTCCAGGATACTAAGTCACAATACAATATTAGAGTACAGATTAGATGGATACTATAGTACAGAGTAGATGGATACTATAGTACAGAGTAGATGGATACTATAGTAGGGCAGATCTGGACCAATAGGGAGGTGGTGGGGTGAGGAGGGGGAGGAGAGGGATGGGGTGAGGATGGGGGGTTGGGTTGGGTTAAACAGCTGTTATCTATATCCTTCTGAAGTGTCCCAGTAATTCGACATGTGAAGTGACTATCGCTGCAGAGAAGCGGACCCTGTTGGCTACAGCGGCAGACCACCAGATGAACCGCCCCGTCAAAGCCAAAACCATAAGTGTGGTTTTAGCCAAATTCAAATTATCACGCTAGATTACCGCGGGTTCACACACTAACATGCCCACTGTTTCCCTCCAACACGGCCCCCCCATTTCCGAACAGCCGGGTGTGTAACGGGACATAGGTGTCACAGTCACGCCATGAAGAAGACAGTCGTCACTGGTGTAGCCGTCAGGGCGGTCGAGTCTCCAGAGGGACGGAGGCCACGTCACGACTCCCTCCCAAATGGCATTCTATTCCCTATGTAGTGCACTGTTTTTTTTGGCCCGAGTCCTTACGGGGAATAGGGTGTCGCTGGGGATGCTGCCGATGGCTGAGCAGAACAGAGGGCTGGAGGGAGTGGGCTCACATTCCAACAGCAGGAGGAGCATACTTGGCATTCCTACTGCGGTCGGTCAGTTAGTCAGTGTCTCTCAACGAGCCGTTTGATTTCCACTGGGCTTTCAGACTTACATGCTAGTCATTTAGCAGACGCTCTTATCCAGAGAGACTTACGGGAGCAATTAGGGTTAAGTGCCTTGCTCACGGGCACATCGGCAGCTTTTTCAACTAGTCGGCTCTGGGATTCGAACGAGAGAAAGAGAGAGAGAGAGTGTGTGAGTGTGTGAGTGTGTGAGTGTGTGAGTGAGTGAGTGAGTGAGTGAGTGAGTGAGAAAGAGAGAGACAGAGAAAGAGCGAGAGAGAAAGAGCGAGAGAGAAAGAGCGAGAGAGAAAGAGCGAGCGAGAAAGAGCGAGAGAGAGAGAGAGAGAGAGAGAGAGAGAGAGAGAGAGAGAGAGAGAGAGAGAAAGATGCAATTGCGCTCTGTGAGACAGGGCCACTTTCACTCAGCTGGAAGTTACTGGCAGAGCGCTGGGATTTGGTTGTTTGAAGAAAAGTGTGTTGAAGACCATGCAGGGGAAGAGGGGCGTCAGAGTGCTGGTGTCAGACCAGGGTCGTGCTTCTGGCACGGTACATTCAGGACAGGCAGCTACTAACCCTACTGCTGATCGTCAAGACCATCTCTATCAACAGCATATAAAGCTCCAGGCCTCAGGATCTCTGAATTCCTCTCTCTCTCTCAGTACATGCTGAAACATGCAGAGGGTAGAGTGTCTATCAAGGGAAAATGCTCTAGAAACCTTCTATTGCTCTGCTATACAATGAGAAATGCTGGACACAAAGTGGATTATCACACAGGAAACCAAATAGAAAATATTGATGCAACAAACTAAAATTGAAGATAGGGTTGACAATGACCATAGGAGTTGGCTAGATACCACAAACAGATCTTGGACCAGCCTAGAGCTGTAGCATTCAGCTAATCAGGTGGAATATCACCAGGAGCAGTGCCAAAACAGCATAGTAATAATAATATAATATATCCCATTTAGCAGACGCTTTTGTCCAAAGCGACTTACAAGTCGGCTGGGGCCACTACTTTTACATATGGGTGGCCCCAGCGGGAATCGAACCCACGACGCTTGGCGTTGCAAGCGCCATGCTCTACCGACTGAGCCACACAGCATAGCTCTCTGTCCTCTACCACCTCCTCCTCAACAGGAAAGACACAGCATGAAGTCTTGTCATGGTGTCTTGGAGGACTGCTGGAAACACATGGGGGCATTTTCTATTCTTAGTAATGTCTTCCTTCTGGGGCGGAGCCTAGCTCTCACTCTCTTCTCTGGTCTTCCTTCTGGGGCGGAGCCTAGCTCTCACTCTCTTCTCTTGTCTTCCTTCTGGGGCGGAGCCTAGCTCTCACTCTCTACTCTTTTCTTCCTTCTGGGGCGGAGCCTAGCTCTCACTCTCTACTCTTTTCTTCCTTCTGGGGCGGAGCCTAGCTCTCACTCTCTTCTCCTGTCTTCCTTCTGGGGCGGAGCCTAGCTCTCACTCTCTTCTCTTGTCTTGTCTTCCTTCTGGGGCGGAGCCTAGCTCTCACTCTCTTCTCTTGTCTTGTCTTCCTTCTGGGGCGGAGCCTAGCTCTCACTCTCTACTCTTTTCTTCCTTCTGGGGCGGAGCTGAGCTCTCTCTCTCTTTTCTTGTCTTCCTTCTGGGGCAGAGCCTAGCTCTCTCTCTCTCTCTCCTCTCTTTTCTTCCTTCTGGGACGGAGCCTAGCTCTCTCTCTCTCTCTCCTCTCTTTTCTTCCTTCTGGGACGGAGCCTAGCTCTCTCTCCTCTTTTCTAACTTCTGGGACGGAGCCTAGCTCTCTCTCCTCTTTTCTAACTTCTGGGACGGAGCCTAGCTCTCGTCTTCCTTCTGGGGCGGAGCCTAGCTCTCTCTCCTCTCTTTTCTTCCTTCTGGGACGGAGCCTAGCTCCCTCTCCTCTTTTCTAACTTCTGGGACGGAGCCTAGCTCCCTCTCCTCTTTTCTAACTTCTGGGACGGAGCCTAGCTCCCTCTCCTCTTTTCTAACTTCTGGGACGGAGCCTAGCTCCCTCTCCTCTTTTCTAACTTCTGGGACGGAGCCTAGCTCCCTCTCCTCTTTTCTAACTTCTGGGACGGAGCCTAGCTCCCTCTCCTCTTTTCTAACTTCTGGGACGGAGCCTAGCTCCCTCTCCTCTTTTCTAACTTCTGGGACGGAGCCTAGCTCTCTCTCCTCTTTTCTAACTTCTGGGACGGAGCCTAGCTCTCGTCTTCCTTCTGGGGCGGAGCCTAGCTCTCGTCTTCCTTCTGGGGCGGAGCCTAGCTCTCTCTCCTCTATTTTCTTCCTTCTGGGACGGAGCCTAGCTCTCTCTCCTCTATTTTCTTCCTTCTGGGACGGAGCCTAGCTCTCTCTCCTCTTTTCTAACTTCTGGGACGGAGCCTAGCTCTCGTCTTCCTTCTGGGGCGGAGCCTAGCTCTCTCTCCTCTCTTTTCTTCCTTCTGGGACGGAGCCTAGCTCCCTCTCCTCTTTTCTAACTTCTGGGACGGAGCCTAGCTCCCTCTCCTCTTTTCTAACTTCTGGGACGGAGCCTAGCTCTCGTCTTCCTTCTGGGGTGGAGCCTAGCTCTCACTCTTGTCTTGACATTTGTCCAGCATCATCTACTCTTAGGCTGTCCCAAATGGCACCCTTTTCCCTATTAGTGCACTATTTTTGACAGTGGTCAAATGGGAATGTGTCAGTAAGTTGTGGTTGAAGAAGCACTCTCTCACAGAAATAGATGGCGCTAAGACCTCTTTCAGAAAGATGTCACACGTCCTTCCTCTTCATCACTATAAACTTCTCCATAAACACTCTTTCCCTTTCTCCTCCCTTCTCCTTAGGAACCCTTAATTATCGGGTGGGGGGTGGTATGTGTCAAAAGTAGTGCACTTAATAGGGAAAAGGGTGGCATTTGGGGCACCCTTTACAGTGAGTAATCAGCAAGTTAAATCCTATGGAATATACTACATTTCAGTATCATAACATGAATCACCGTGTGGAGCCCTGAGTAACCCATTAACACAGCTACCAACTAACCTGGCTATGAATACGTTACTCTGTAATTACCAGGCAACCACGCAGTCACACGACCCAATTTGCTATGCAACAACTAGGTAAACACAAGGGGATGTTCAAGCACACTTCCCGTGACCAATATATTAGTAGCTCAAAGGACCGTGAACACAACGTGCTGTAACATGGACAGTGGTTTGACACTGTTGCAACATCAAGCATATATTCTTCAGACAAACCTAACATTCTACTAGACATCATACTACACATCCTACCAAACATCCTACTAGACATCCTACCAGACATCCTATCAGACATCCTACCAAACATCCTACAAGTCATCATACCAAACATCATACTAAACATACTACTAAACATCCTACCAAACATCCTGCTAAACATCCTACCAAACTTCCTACTAAACATCATATCAAACATCCTACTAAACTTCATATCAAACATCCTACTACACATCCTACCAAACATCCTACTAGACATCCTACTAAACATCCTACCAAACATTCTACCAAACATCCTACCAGACATCCTCCTAAACATCCTCCTAAACATCCTACTAGACATCCTACAAGACATCCTACCAGACATCCTACCAGACATCCTACCAGACATCCTACCAGACATCATACTAGACATCCTACTAGACATCCTACTAGACATCCTACCAGACATCCTATCAGACATCCTACCAAGCATCCTACAAGTCATCATACCAAACATCATACTAAACATACTACTAAACATCCTACCAAACATCCTGCTAAACATCCTACCAAACTTCCTACTAAACATCATATCAAACATCCTACTAAACATCATATCAAACATCCTACTAAACTTCATATCAAACATCCTACTAGACATCCTACCAAACATCCTACTAGACATCCTACTAAACATCCTACTAGACATCCTACCAAACAGCCTACTAGACATCATATCAAACATCCTACTAGACATCCTCCTAAAGAACCTACTAAACATCCTACCAAACATCCTACTAGACAACCTACTAAACATCCTACCCAACATCCTACTAGACATCCTACCAAACATCCTACTAGACATCCTACTAGACATCCTGCCAAACATCCTACTAGACATCATACCAAACATCCTACTAGACATCCTACCAAAGAGCCTACTAGACATCATATCAAACATCCTACTAGACAACCTACTAGACATCCTACCAAACAGCCTACTAGACATCATATCAAACATCCTACTAGACATCCTCGTAAACATCCTACTAGACATACTACCAAACATCCTACTAGACATCCTACTAGACATCCTACCAAACATCCTACTAGACATCCTACTAGACATCCTACCAAACAGCCTACTAGACATCCTACCAAACAGCCTACTAGACATCCTACTAGACATCCTACCAAAGAGCCTACTAGACATCATATCAAACATCCTACTAGACATCCTCCTAAACATCCTACAAAACATCCTACGAGACATGCTACTAGACATGCTACCAGACATCCTACCAGACATCCTACCAGACATCCTACTAGACATCCTCCTAAACATCCTGCTAGACATCCTACTAGACATCCTACCAAACATCCTACTAGACATCCTACCAAACATCCTACTAGACATCATACCAAACATCCTACCAGACATCCTACTAGACATCCAACCAAACATCATACCAAACATCCTACTAGACATCTAGTCAAAGTTTAAGTAGGTAATAGATGTAGTGAAATCAAACCTTCATAAACCGTTTATAAGACGTAGGTCTAAAGGTCTTATGCCATGACACAATACCAGCTGTAAGGAGCCTTTGGCTCACCCATGTAGGCTACGACTTGGCTTATAATGATCTGTGAAGCATGTATGTAGTGCTCTTCATGAATGCCTTCGTAAAGCCTCAATATGGTAATCAGCTGTCTGTTAAAAGAGGGACTGTAGCAACAGGAGGAACACCGTTAGAGATCTGTTGATAAGCGGCCTCCGTCAACAGAACAGTATAATTAAACTACAGGAATGAACGACGGAGAGAATGTTTGTTTCCCGTCTTCCGGAGGGTTCTGGAATGTTGCTGATTAGCGGTGCTCGTCGACAGACCTCATCTTCCCTGACGGACCTACAGCGACACAGCGGCAACCGACCAACCGTTGGCCGGATGGAGGGAAGGGGGATCCGAGAGTGAGCTGAGGGGGGGTAAGGGGAGAGGCCTAGTCACTTCCTGTCAGAGAGCAGGAGAGGAGCGTGTTCTGAAAGAGGAAGTGTATTGTTGGGAAATGGAGCTGATACCATGAAAATCCTGGTGAAGCTACGAAAATGTACTGACAGTGTGAAGGGAGGGGAGAAAAGACAGACAGAGACAGAGAGACAGAGAGACAGAGAGACAGAGAGACAGAGAGACAGAGAGACAGAGAGACAGAGAGACAGACAGACAGAGACAGACAGAGACAGACAGAGACAGAGAGACAGAGAGACAGGCAGGCAGGCAGGCAGGCAGCCAGACAGACAGAGACAGACAGACAGAGAGACAGAGAGACAGAGAGACAGGCAGGCAGGCAGGCAGACAGACAGACAGACAGACAGAGACAGACAGAGACAGACAGAGACAGACAGACAGAGAGACAGAGAGACAGAGAGACAGGCAGGCAGGCAGGCAGGCAGGCAGGCAGGCAGACAGACAGACAGACAGAGAGAGACAGAGAGACAGAGAGACAGACAGAGACAGACAGAGACAGAGAGACAGAGAGACAGAGAGACAGAGAGACAGAGAGACAGAGAGACAGAGAGACAGAGAGACAGAGAGAGACAGAGAGACAGAGAGACAGAGAGAGACAGAGAGACAGAGAGACAGAGAGACAGAGAGACAGAGAGACAGAATCTCCCAGAGTCCCCTAAGCAGTTATCAGGAAGTCTTCATTAAAATCAACAGCTGATATGGCATGTCTCTGTGTTTCCTATCAAATCAACAGCTGATATGGCATGTCTCTGTGTTTCCTATCAAATCAACAGCTGATATGGCATGTCTCTGTGTTTCCTATCAAATCAACAGCTGATATGGCATGTCTCTGTGTTTCCTATCAAATCAACAGCTGATATGGCATGTCTCTGTGTTTCCTATCAAATCAACAGCTGATATGGCATGTCTCTGTGTTTCCTATCAAATCAACAGCTGATATGGCATGTCTCTGTGTTTCCTATCAAATCAACAGCTGATATGGCATGTCTCTGTGTTTCCTATCAAATCAACAGCTGATATGGCATGTCTCTGTGTTTCCTATCAAATCAACAGCTGATATGGCATGTCTCTGTGTTTCCTATCAAATCAACAGCTGATATGGCATGTCTCTGTGTTTCCTATCAAATCAACAGCTGATATGGCATGTCTCTGTGTTTCCTATCAAATCAACAGCTGATATGGCATGTCTCTGTGTTTCCTATCAAATCAACAGCTGATATGGCATGTCTCTGTGTTTCCTATCAAATCAACAGCTGATATGGCATGTCTCTGTGTTTCCTATCAAATCAACAGCTGATATGGCATGTCTCTGTGTTTCCTATCAAATCAACAGCTGATATGGCATGTCTCTGTGTTTCCTATCAAATCAACACCTGATATGGCATGTCTCTGTGTTTCCTATCAAATCAACAGCTGATATGGCATGTCTCTGTGTTTCCTATCAAATCAACAGCTGATATGGCATGTCTCTGTGTTTCCTATCAAATCAACAGCTGATATGGCATGTCTCTGTGTTTCCTATCAAATCAACACCTGATATGGCATGTCTCTGTGTTTCCTATCAAATCAACACCTGATATGGCATGTCTCTGTGTTTCCTATCAAATCAACAGCTGATATGGCATGTCTCTGTGTTTCCTATCAAATCAACAGCTGATATGGCATGTCTCTGTTTCCTATCAAATCAACAGCTGATATGGCATGTCTCTGTGTTTCCTATCAAATCAACAGCTGATATGGCATGTCTCTGTGTTTCCTATCAAATCAACAGCTGATATGGCATGTCTCTGTGTTTCCTATCAAATCAACAGCTGATATGGCATGTCTCTGTGTTTCCTATCAAAACAACAGCTGATATGGCATGTCTCTGTGTTTCCTATCAAATCAACAGCTGATATGGCATGTCTCTGTGTTTCCTATCAAAACAACAGCTGATATGGCATGTCTCTGTGTTTCCTATCAAATCAACAGCTGATATGGCATGTCTCTGTGTTTCCTATCAAATCAACAGCTGATATGGCATGTCTCTGTGTTTCCTATCAAATCAACAGCTGATATGGCATGTCTCTGTGTTTCCTATCAAATGAACAGCTGATATGGCATGTCTCTGTGTTTCCTATCAAATCAACAGCTGATATTGGCATGTCTCTGTGTTTCCTATCAAATCAACAGCTGATATTGGCATGTCTCTGTGTTTCCTATCAAATCAACAGCTGATATGGCATGTCTCTGTATTTCCTATCAAATCAACAGCTGATATGGCATGTCTCTGTGTTTCCTATCAAATCAACAGCTGATATGGCATGTCTCTGTGTTTCCTATCAAATCAACAGCTGATATGGCATGTCTCTGTGTTTCCTATCAAATCAACAGCTGATATGGCATGTCTCTGTGTTTCCTATCAAATCAAAGCGTATTGTTCATGTACACAGTTCAGCAGAGGTTATGTTACGAGCTCTTAACGATACAGTCAAATGTCAAGCAAGTACATCAAAAAAATCAACAAATCTGAATCAAGAAACGTCGTAACAGTGATCCAAATGAACAACCCAAATAACACTGTAACAGCGATCCAAATGAACAACTCAAATAACACTAACAGTGATCCAAATGAACAACTCAAATAGCACCGTAACAGTGATCCAAATGAACAACTCAAATAGCACTGGAACAGTGATCCAAATGAACAACCCAAATAGCACCGTAACAGTGATCTAAATGAACAACTCAAATAGCACCGTAACAGTGATCCAAATGAACAACCCAAAATAACACTAACAGTGATCCAGTAGATATACTAGGAATGATATGTACAGCAGTAGATATACTAGTTATATAGGATGGTGTCTATAGACAGCAGTTATATAGGATGGTGTCTATAGACAGTAGTTATATAGGATGGTGTGTATAGACAGTAGTTATATATAGGATGGTGTGTATAGACAGTAGTTATATATAGGATGGTGTGTATAGACAGTAGTTATATAGGATGGTGTGTATAGACAGTAGTTATATAGGATGGTGTGTATAGACAGTAGTTATATAGGATGGTGTTATAGACAGTAGTTGTATAGGATGGTGTGTATAGACAGTAGTTATATATTGGATGGTGTGTATAGACAGTAGTTATATATTGGATGGTGTGTATAGACAATAGTTATATAGGATGGTGTGTATAGACAGTATAGACAGTAGTTATATAGAATGGTGTGTATAGACAATAGTTATACAGGATGGTGTGTATAGACAGTAGTTATATATAGGATGGTGTGTATAGACAGTAGTTATATAGGATGGTGTGTATAGACAGTAGTTATACAGGATGGTGTGTATAGACAGTAGTTATGCAGGATGGTGTGTATAGACAGTAGTTATATAGGATGGTGTGTATAGACAGTAGTTATACATGATGGTGTGTATAGACAGTAGTTATATAGGATGGTGTGTATAGACAGTATAGACATTAGTTATATAGGATGGTGTGTATAGACAGTAGTTATATAGGATGTGTGTATAGACAGTAGTTATATAGGATGGTGTGTACAGACAGTAGTTATATAGGATGGTGTGTGTAGACAGTAGTTATATAGGATGGTGTGTATAGACAGTAGTTATATAGGATGGTGTGTATAGACAGTAGTTATATAGGATGGTGTGTATAGACAGTAGTTATATAGGATGGTGTGTATAGACAGTAGTTATATAGGATGGTGTGTATAGACAGTAGTTATATAGAATGGTTTCGACACAGCTTAATTCAGACAACAGCATGTTTCCACCAACACAAGTATATATACACTCCAGTTTAGATGCACTCCTCCTCCTCGCCAGCCCCTTACATCTGTTACGGTTCGACAGGAAGAGGAAGTGATGGGGTAATAAACCATGCCTTCTCCTTTAAGGTGACCTGACCTGACCTCAACCCCCTTTAATGCCTAAACCGAAGATCTCTCTCCCCTTTATCAATGCCTGCGGCATGTGATCGCTTCTCTGCCCAACTCACGGTTGTCATGATGCCTGGTACCAGTGTGTGTCTCTTCTCCTCCCAGAGGATCCCTGATGGCTGACTTGACCTCTACCCCAAAGTGCTCACTCCTCCCCAGCTCACGGCTGTCATGGTGACTGGTACCAGTCTGTGTCTCCTCTCCTCCCAGAGGATCCCTGATGTCTGACAATAACATATCCTGACATAATGTAGATGTAATACATTGCCCTCTCTCCCTCAGTGACATATCCTGACATAATGTAAACATTACCCTCTCTCCCTCAGTGACATATCCTGACATAATGTAAACATTATACATTACCCTCTCTCCCTCAGTGACATATCCTGACATAATATAAACGTAATGCATTACCTTCTCTCCCTCAGTGACATATCCTGACATAATGTAAACGTAATGCATTACCCTCTCTCCCTCAGTGACATATCCTGACATAATATAAACGTAATGCATTACCTTCTCTCCCTCAGTGACATATCCTGACATAATGTAAACATAATGCATTACCCTCTCTCCCTCAGTGACATATCCTGACATAATATAAACGTAATGCATTACCTTCTCTCCCTCAGTGACATATCCTGACATAATGTAAACGTAATGCATTACCCTCTCTCCCTCAGTGACATATCCTGACATAATATAAACGTAATGCATTACCCTCTCTCCCTCAGTGACATATCCTGACATAATGTAAACGTAATGCATTACCCTCTCTCCCTCAGTGACATATCCTGACATAATATAAACGTAATGCATTACCCTCTCTCCCTCAGTGACATATCCTGACATAATGTGAACTGAATGCATTACCCACCTTACCGGGTGGTAGCCGGCTAGTAACAGTGACTAAGGTTCAGGGTAGAGTACCGGGTGGTAGTCGACTAGTGACAGTGACTAAGGTTCAGGGTAGAATACCGGGTGGTAGGAGGCTAGTAACAGTGACTAAGGTTCAGGGTAGAGTACCGGGTGGTTCCCGGCTAGTAAGTGACTATAGTTCAGGGCAGGGTATGTCAGGATTTGGCCAGGGTTGTTCCGGGTTTTGGTCACTAGATGCCCCCATTGTGCTTTTTGACCTTGTGTTTTTTCCCTTGTTCCCCATTATTATTTGCACCTGTGCCTCGTTTCCCCTGATTGTATTTAAACCCTTAGTTTCCCTCAGTTCTGTGCTCTGTGTTTGTATGTTAGCACCCAGCCCTAGTGTTCTGTGTATTCTTGTCGATTCCGGTGGATGCTCTTGTGGAATTCTGTTTTTGTTTTTGAGTATCTCTTAAGGCTTTTTTGTGCTATTCCTACCACCTTTTGGATTTACCATTTTTGTATTGAAGGACTTCTCCTTTTTTACTTTATTAAATACACCGTCTTAAGTACTGCTGTGTCTGCCTCATCTTCTGGGTTCTGCTGACTATTCGTGGCTCAGTTGGTTAAGTGACTGTTTATCACTCCGGAGACCCAGGTTCGTAACCGGGTCCTGACAGAAACACAGAGCCATAAATGAACCCAGAGGCAGCCAGTTCCCAGGACCTTTTTGCCATGCTGTCCCACCACCAGGAGACTGTCCAACGCCACGAAGCCGCCCTGGTTCAGCAAGAGGCCTTAATGGCTAGACATTCTCATCTTCTGTCGGAGATGCTGACTTCCATTAAGCAAATATCTGATCGTCTTACCCCGGCAACAGTTCCCGTCCCAGTACCTCAGATTCACGTACCCATGGCAGTTAACCCCCTGGCTGAACCTCGTCTTCCACCTCCCCAACGGTTCTCAGGTGATCCAAGTGCTTGTAAAGGGTTTCTCACCCAATGTTCTCTCTCCTTTGAGCTACAACCCTCGTCGTTTCCCACCGACCGGTCTAAGATCGCTTATATCATCACCCTGCTGTCGGAAAAAGCCCTGGCCTGGGCTACTGCTGTGTGGGATGCCCATAGTTCCTGCTGTGCCAGCTACTCTGCCTTTGCTGAGGAATTCAAACGAGTGTTTCAAGGCCCAAGCAGTGATTCTGACTCAGCCAAACAGCTCCTGACTCTCCACCAAGGTTGGCGCAGCGTGACGGACTATGCCATCCAGTTCCGCACGGTGGCAGCAGCAAGTGGCTGGAACAACGAGGCGCTCACGGTGTGCTTTCTGAAAGGCCTTTCCGACACTATCCAAGATGAACTGGCCACTCGGGAACCACCGGACAATCTCGAGTCCCTGATCAAGTTGGCCTCACGCATTGACCAGCGTCTGAGAGAGAGAACTCAACCGTAGACCTCTAGCCCCTATCAGTCCCAGCTCCGAGTCCCCACCTTTATCCTCGCTGGCTCCATCGGAACCCATGCAGATTGGACGCATCTCCCAGGCTGAGAGAGACCGCCGGATGAGGAGCGACGCTGTCTATATTGCGGCAAACCGGGCCATTTCCGTTCCACGTGTCCCGGGCTCCAGGGAAACGCTCTGTCCCGTACAGACCGGGGGAACTGTAACGGGAAACATAACCTCCTCCCATCCGTCCAACTCCCGTCTGCTCATTCCAGTCACCCTCTCCTGGGACAACCACAAGCTTCACCTTCAAGCCTTGGTAGACTCTGGAGCCGCAGGTAACTTCATGGATGGTGTCTGGGCGAAGGAGAATGGCGTTCCCTCTGAACCTCTAAGTGAACCCATGAGGGTCACTACATTGGATGGAAGCCCTTTGGGATCTGGACTTGTCACTCATGTCACTACCTCCTTGCGACTTTCAGTTTCACAACACCAGGAATTGATGAACTTTCATTTGATCTCCTGTTCCGAGTTCCCTCTCGTCCTTGGATACCCCTGGCTTCACAGCCATAACACTCACATCGACTGGTCTGTGGGCACTATCAAGCAGTGGGGTCCTACGTGCCAAGCTACTTGTATTTTCCAGAATTCCCCGAGTTCTACTCCCGAGTCTTTAGAATCCATCGACCTGACCCGAGTTCCCGAGTGTTACCATGACCTCAAACTGGTGTTTAGCAAACAGAGGGCCACCATGCTACCACCCCATAGACCTTACGATTGCCCCATCGACCTGTTTCCGGGCACTTGCCCCCCAGGGGTCGGATCTTTTCCCTATCTCCACCCGAACGAGCTGCTATGGATACCTACATCAAGGACGCTCTGGAAGCAGGCCTCATGCGTCCATCCACCTCCCCGGCGGGAGCAGGGTTTTTCTTTGTGGCCAAGAAAGACGGTGGATTACGTCCTTGCATCGACTACCGGGGACTCAATGCCATAACCGTCCGTAACCGTTACCCGCTACCCCTTATGGCCACAGCCTTCGAGCTGCTCCAGGAAGCAGTTGTTTTCACTAAGCTTGACCTGCGGAACGCATACCATCTTGTGCGGATCAGACCTGGTGACGAGTGGAAGACCGCTTTCAACACGCCTACTGGTCACTATGAATACTTGGTGATGCCCTTCGGCCTGACCAACGCCCCAGCGGTGTTCCAAGCGCTCATAAACGATGTGCTTAGGGATATGCTTAACATATTTGTGTTTGTTTACTTGGATGACATCCTCATCTTTTCGAGCTCCCTTCAAGAACACACTAAGCATGTCAGACAAGTACTCAAACGCCTCCTGGACAGCCATCTGTACGTTAAGCCGGAAAAACGTGAATTCCATTCATCCCGAGTACAATTCCTGGGATTTGTAGTGGAACCCGGTCGAGTCCAAATGGACCCCAGGAAGGTAGGGGTGGTAGCGGATTGGCCCACCCCCAAATCCGTTAAGGAAGTTCAGCGTTTCCTGGGCTTCAAACTTTTACCGCAAGTTCATCAAGAACTTCAGCTTGGTGGCAGCCCCTCTCTCAGCTTTAACCAAGGGTGGCAATGCAAGGTTTTTGTGGGGAAGAGAAGCTGAGATGGCCTTCCAAGGACTCAAGCAGCGCGTTCTCTCTGCTCCCATCCTGATACTACCGACTACGGATGAACCATTTGTGGTGGAGGTAGACGCATCAGAGGTTGGTGTTGGAGCTGTCCTGTCTCAGAGGGTGAAGACAAGAAGCTTCATCCGTGCGCTTTCTTCTCACACCGGCTTACCCCGACTGAGAGGAACTACGATGTGGGGATCGTGAACTCCTAGCGGTTAAGATGGCATTGAAGGAATGGAGACACTGGCTCGAGGGGGCTTCTCACCCGTTTCAAGTGCTTACGGACCACAAAAATCTGGAGTATATCCAGCAGGCGAAGCGGTTGAACTCTAGACAAGCTAGATGGTCTCTTTTCTTCAATCGATTCCAGTTTATCCTCACCTATCGGCCCGGGTCGAAGAATCTCAAACCGGATGCCCTGTCCCGAGTCTACGCTCCTGCCATTCGAGATGACACGGACATGCCTGTCCTTCCTGCTGCTAAGATTGTGGCTCCGATCTCGTGGCAAGTTGAGGATACCGTGAGACGTGCTCAAGCTAGCGAACCGGACCCGAAAGGAGGTCCTGCCAATCGGTTGTTTGTCCCCAAGGCAGTGAGGACTCAGGTCCTTCTGTGGGGGCACTCCTCTCGCCTCACCTGTCATCCGGGCGTAGGTCGCACCTTGGAGTTCATCCAGCGTATGTTCTGGTGGCCTACAATAAGAGAAGACGTTGCCACTTTCGTCAATGCCTGTCCCGTGTGCTGCCAGGGCAAATCTTCTCACCTCCGCCCTCAAGGACTCCTTCACCCTTTACCTGTTCCCCACAGACCCTGGTCCCATATCTCATTGGACTTTATTACTGGACTTCCTCCATCCCATGGCAATACTACTATCCTAGTCATAATCGACAGGTTTTCAAAGGCGGCCAGGTTCGTCCCTCTGACTAAGTTACCTTCTGCCAAGGAAACGGCTGAGTTGGTAATTAATCATGTGTTCCGAGTCTTCGGCATTCCTCAAGATGTGGTTTCTGACAGAGGTCCCCAGTTCGCCTCAAGGTTTTGGAAGGCCTTCTGCCAACTCATGGGGGCTTCTGCCAGTCTATCTTCAGGGTACCATCCGGAGTCCAACGGCCAAACAGAGAGGATGAATCAAGAGCTGGAAACCACCCTCCGATGTATGACTCGTGACAACCCGTCCACATGGTCATCCTTTATTGTTTGGGCCGAATACGCGCACAACACCTTGCGCTCCTCCTCCACTGGTATGTCCCCGCACGAGTGTCAGTTTGGCTATGCTCCTCCATTGTTCCCGGACCAGGAGGCAGAAGTCAGAGTGCCTTCAGCCTTGAAGTTCGTCAGACGCTGTCGGCTTATGTGGAGGAAGACCCGTCTTAATCTTATGCGTTCCTCACAGAGGTACCAACAACAAGCCAACAGACGTCGCCGTCCCGGGCCTACCCTGCGCCCCGGCCAGAGAGTCTGGCTCTCCACAAGAGACTTACCTCTACGGGTGGGGTCTCGCAAGCTGTCCCAAAAATACATCGGTCCCTTCAAGGTTGCCAGGAGAGTTAACCCAGTTTCTTATCGCCTACACTTACCCAGATTCCTTAAGATTAATCCCACATTTCACATTTCATTGTTAAAACCTGTTGTTTTTTCTCCCCTTGTCCCGGCAGACAGACCTCCCCCTCCGCCTCGTGTCATTGGAGGCCAGCCGGCTTATACCGTCCATCGGATACTGGATTCCCGCCGGGTGCAGCGGTCCTGGCAGTATCTGGTGGACTGGGAAGGCTACGGTCCCGAGGAGCGCTCCTGGGTTCCTGCCAAAGACATCCTGGACCCTGACCTCATTCGTCAGTTCAGGGCCCTCCACCCTGAGAGAGCTGGTAGGAACGTCAGGAGCCGTTCCTAGGGGGGGGATTCTGTCAGGATTTGGCCAGGGTTGTTCCGGGTTTTGGTCACTAGATGCCCCCATTGTGCTTTTTGACCTTGTGTTTTTTCCCTTGTTCCCCATTATTATTTGCACCTGTGCCTTTTTTCCCCTGATTGTATTTAAACCCTTAGTTTCCCTCAGTTCTGTGCTCTGTGTTTGTATGTTAGCACCCAGCCCTAGTGTTCTGTGTATTCTTGTCGATTCCGGTGGATGCTCTTGTGGAATTCTGTTTTTGTTTTTGAGTATCTCTTAACCTCTTGAAACTCCCCATCCCGGATCCGGGATTGTGACTAAGCCTCAGGCTCATTAGCATAACGCAACGTTAACGATTTCTGAAAAAAAAAATAATGCGTTTGCTCTCAAGCTTAGCCTTTTCTTAACAACACTGTCATCTCAGATTTTCAAAATATGCTTTTGAACCATAGAAATTGACTAATTTGTGTAAGAGTATGCAAAGCTAGCATAGCATTTTGTGTAGCATGTAGCACGCAACATTTTCACAAAAGCCAGATAACCAAATAAATAAAATCATTTACCTTTGAAGAGCTTCTGATGTTTTCAATGAGGAGACTCCCAGCCACATACCAAATGCGCAGTGTTTCCTGAAAGCGTCTGTGTGTAGGAGAAATCGTTCCGTTTTCTACATTGCGCCTGGCTACCGAAACGAACCGAAAATGCAGTCACCTACAACGTGAAACTTTTTCCGGATTAACTACATAATATCGACCGAAACATGGCAAACGTTGTTTGGAATCAATCCTCAAGGTGTTTTTTCACATATCTCTTCATTGACATGCAGTTCGTGGAAGCTTGCTTCTCTCTCTGTGCCCCATGGAAAAATACTGGCAGGTGACTTTTGCGCACCAATTTCGGCGCAGGACACCGGGCGGACACGTGGTAAATGTGGTCTCTTATGGTCAATCTTCCAACGATCTGCCTACAAATACGTCACAATGCTGCAGACACCTTGGGGAAACGACAGAAAGGGCAGACTCATTCCTCTTGCGTTCACAGCCATATAAGGAGATCATGAAAGACAGAGCCTCAAAAATCCTTGTCATTTCCTGGATGCCAAGTCATCTTGGTTTTGCCTGAAGCTCACGTTAAAGGGCACGCACAGAGAAGATATTTGTATTTCTGGACACGTCAGAGTGTTTTCTTTCGAACAGTAGCAATTATATGCATAGTCGAGCATCTTTTTGTGACAAAATATCTTGTTTAAAACGGGAACGTTTTTCTTCCAAAAATGAAATAGCGCCACCATAAGTGTAAGAGGTTAAGGCTTTTTTGTGCTATTCCTACCACCTTTTGGATTTACCATTTTTGTATTGAAGGACTTCAGTTGGTTAAGTGACTGTTTATCACTCCGGAGACCCAGGTTCGTAACCGGGTCCTGACAGGGTACTGGGCAGAGGCTGGCTAGTGGTGGCTGTTTAACAGTCTGATGGCCTGGAGATGGCCTGGAGATAGAAACTGTTTTTTCAGTCTCTTGGTCCCAGCTTTGATGCACCTGTAGTGTCTCCGCTTTCCTGATGGTAGCAGGGTGAACAGGATGTGACTCGGGTGGCTGAGGTCCTTGATGATCTTCTAGATGGTAGCAGGGTGAACAGTCCGTGACTCGGGTGGCTGAGGTCCTTGATGATCTTCTTGTCCTTCCTGTAACACCAGGTGCTGTAGATTTCCTGGAGGGCATGCAGTGTGAACCCCCGGTAATGTTGTGGGCTGCCCGCACCACCCTGTGGAGAACCATGTGGTTGAGGGCGGAGAAGTTGCCGTACCAGGCGGTGCCGCAGCCCGACAGGATGCTCTCAATGGTGCATCTGTAGAGGTGTGCGACGGTCTTAGGCGGCAAGAATAATTTCCTCAGCCTCCTGAGGCTGAAGAGGCACTAGTGATGTGCACGCCAAGGAACTTCAAGCTTTTGGTGGTCTCTGGGTCTCTCCCTGTACCAGGCACTAACTGGGCCCCAGTTGTCTCTCCCTAGAGCAGGCACCAACAGGCACCCAGTGGTCTCTGCGTCTCTCCCTAGACCAGGCACTAACAGGGCCCCAGTGGTCTCTGCGTCTCTCCCTAGACCAGGTACTAACAGGGCCCCAGTGGTCTCTCCCTAGACCAGGCACTAACAGGGCACCAGTGGTCTCTGGGTCTCTCCCTAGACCAGGCACTAACAGGGCACCAGTGGTCTCTCCCTAGACCAGGCACTAACAGGGCCCCAGTGGTCTCTGGGTCTCTCCCTAGACCAGGCACTAACAGGGCCCCAGTGGTCTCTCCCTAGAGCAGGCACTAACAGGGCCCCAGTGGTCTCTCCCTAGACCAGGTACTAACAGGGCCCCAGTGGTCTCTGGGTCTCTCCCTAGACCAGGCACTAACAGGGCCCCAGTGGTCTCTCCCTAGACCAGGTACTAACTGGGCCCCAGTGGTCTCTGGGTCTCTCCCTAGACCAGGCACTAACAGGGCCCCAGTGGTCTCTGGGTCTCTCCCTAGACCAGGCACTAACAGGGCCCCAGTGGTCTCTCCCTAGACCAGGTACTAACAGGGCCCCACGGTGGTCTCTCCCTAGACCAGGCACTAACAGGGCCCCAGTGGTCTCTCCCTAGACCAGGCACTAACAGGGCCCCAGTGGTCTCTGGGTCTCTCCCTAGACCAGGCACTAACAGGGCCCCAGTGGTCTCTCCCTAGACCAGGCACTAACAGGGCCCCAGTGGTCTCTCCCTAGAGCAGGCACTAACAGGGCCCCAGTGGTCTCTCCCTAGACCAGGCACTAACAGGGCCCCAGTGGTCTCTCCATAGACCAGGCACTAACAGGGCCCCAGTGGTCTCTCCCTAGACCAGGCACTAACAGGGCCCCAGTGGTCTCTCCCTAGACCAGATACTAACAGGGCCCCAGTGGTCTCTCCCTAGACCAGGCACTAACAGGGCCCCAGTGGTCTCTGGGTCTCTCCCTAGACCAGGCACTAACAGGGCCCCAGTGGTCTCTCCCTAGACCAGGTACTAACAGGGCCCCAGTGGTCTCTCCCTAGACCAGGCACTAACAGGGCCCCAGTGGTCTCTGGGTCTCTCCCTAGACCAGGCACTAACAGGGCCCCAGTGGTCTCTCCCTAGACCAGGCACTAACAGGGCCCCTGTGGTCTCTCCCTAGACCAGGCACTAACAGGGCCCCAGTGGTCTCTCCCTAGACCAGGCACTAACAGGGCCCCAGTGGTCTCTCCCTAGACCAGGCACTAACAGGGCCCCAGTGGTCTCTCCCTAGACCAGGTACTAACAGGGCCCCAGTGGTCTCTCCCTAGACCAGGCACTAACAGGGCCCCAGTGGTCTCTCCCTAGACCAGGTACTAACAGGGCCCCAGTGGTCTCTCCCTAGACCAGGTACTAACAGGGCCCCAGTGGTCTCTCCCTAGACCAGGCACTAACAGGGCCCCAGTGGTCTCTCCCTAGACCAGATACTAACAGGGCCCCAGTGGTCTCTCCCTAGACCAGGTCCTAACAGGGCCCCACGGTGGTCTCTCCCTAGACCAGGTACTAACAGGGCCCCACAGTGGTCTCCCCCTAGAGCAGGCACTAACTGGGCCCCAGTGGTCTCTGGGTCTCTCCCTAGAGCAGGTACTATCAGGGCCCCAGTGGTCTCTGGGTCTCCCCCTAGACCAGGCACTAACAGGGCCCCAGTGGTCTCTGGGTCTCTCCCTAGACCAGGCACTAACAGGGCCCCAGTGGTCTCTGGGTCTCTCCCTAGAGCAGGTACTATCAGGGCCCCACAGTGGTCTCCCCCTAGAGCAGGCACTAACTGGGCCCCAGTGGTCTCTGGGTCTCTCCCTAGAGCAGGTACTATCAGGGCCCCAGTGGTCTCTGGGTCTCTCCCTAGAGCAGGCACTAAAAAGGGCCTCAGGAAGGAGATGCCTGTATCACACCATGTTTCTTGAAGCGCTTGATCCTGGTTGTCTATAGTCCATCCTCCTCCGTAACACCTGGACATATGATGAGGGGAACCACACAGATCCTTCACCCAGTCAGACGTGACAGATAGATGACAGAGAGGGAGCGAGAGGGGAAAAGGTCAATGGTTGTCGCGTGCCTTTGTAAACAGGCCCTCAGAAAGTGAGTCCATTATGTGGCATTGTATACAGGCCCTGAAAGAGCAGGCTCTCATCGGTAAGATAAGAGTACTGGAGCAGCTATGACTCAGAGAAGCATTGCTCACCCTCCTCCTCCTCCTCCTCACCCTCCTCCTCCTCCTCTGCCTAAGGATCGAGGTCAGACAGCGTTAATGAAGTTACTCCAAGTACTCTATTTCACGTGTCCAATTCAATGCCCTCCCTCGCCTTTCTCTCATGATTTTCTCCAGTGTGTGTGTGTGTGTGTGTGTGTGCACGTGTGTCCTACACAAGCAAATAGAATCATGAATCCATTGTTCTTCCAACATGAAAGTTTCCTCACCAGTGGTGTTAACAGATGACTGATGTCCACGTTAATGTTTCCTCACCAGTGGTGTTGACAGATGACTGATGTCCACGTTAATGTTTCCTCACCAGTGGTGTTGACAGATGACTGATGTCCACGTTAATGTTTCCTCACCAGTGGTGTTGACAGATGACTGATGTCCACGTTAATGTTTCCTCACCAGTGGTGTTGACAGATGACTGATGTCCACGTTAATGTTTCCTCACCAGTGGTGTTGACAGATGACTGATGTCCACGTTAATGTTTCCTCACCAGTGGTGTTGACAGATGACTGATGTCCACGTTAATGTTTCCTCACCAGTGGTGTTGACAGATGACTGATGTCTACGTTAATGTTTCCTCACCGGTGGTATTGACAGATCACTGATGTCCACGTTAATGTTTCCTCGCCAGTGAGGAATAATTCACTGTGAGACAGTGAATTATCAGTGAAAAAAATCTGTCTGTAAACAATTGTTGGAAAAATGACTTGTGTCATGCACAAAGTAGATGTCCTAATCAACTTGCCAAAACTGTAGTTTGTTAACAAGAAATTTGTGGAGTGGTTGAAAAACTAGTTTTAATGACTCCAACCTAAGTATATTGTATGTAAACTTCCAACTTCAGCTGTATGTGTTCAGCACTTTTGAAATCTATAGCGACAGAATTCTGAACACAGGCCATTCTTACAGTATTCTCCCTGTACACCAAGTCAGAACTATAGGATAAATAAAGGGGGCATATAAGCAGACAATGAAAGCTATTACAATATTCGATGATGACATTTCTCTAAAAGAGGCTATAGGCTACATGTGCACCACCAAGTCAGAACAGTAGGCTAAATCATGAGGGGGAAAGGGACCAAATTATTCGGAGAGGCACATGTGTTACTAACACCTTACTATACAACATACACTCAGTATTACTTTCCTAGCTACAGTATACATATCTCCCTGGCATATTTTAAGCCAGCAGCATAACACCATGCATACCACTGCTGGCTTGCATCTGAAGCTAAGCAGGGTTGGTCCTGGTCAGTTCCTGGATGGGAGACCAGATGCTGCTGGAAGTGGTGTTGGAGGGCCAGTAGGAGGCACTCTTTCCTCTGGTCTAAAAAAATATCCCAATGACCCAGGGCTTGGGGACACTACCCTGTGTAGGGTGCCGTCTTTCGGAAGGGACGTTAAACAGGTGTCCTGACTCTCTGAGGTCATTAAAGATCCCATAGGGGTGTTAACCCTGGTGTCCTGGCTAAATTCCCAATCTGGCCCTCAAACCATCACGGTCACCTAATAATCCCCAGTTTACAATTGGCTCATTCATCCCCCTCCTCTCCCCTGTAACTATTCCCCAGGTTGTTGCTGTACATGAGAATGTGTTCTCAGTCAACTTACCTGGTAAAATAAATATTACCTAATTTATGCAGCAGCATACAAGACATTTTTGGACTCACCTTGATGTGCTCTGCTCACTTGAACAGGAAGGTGGTGTGGCGGTCCTTCATAGGCAAACTTTGTCAAAGTCTGGCATTCTCTGAATTTATGGTGCTTTCAAGACAACTGGGATCTCGGGGAAAAAAAACAAGGTTGAATCATGACGTCAGTGATCTTCAGGTCGGAGCTCTAGAAAGAGGCCCGAGTTCCCCACTTGGAATTCCGAGTTGGATGACTGTTCAAAACGTTCCCAGTTGTCTTGAACTCACTGAAGTCCCACATTTCCCAGGTCCGAGTTTCCAGTTGTTTTGAACTCACTGAAGTCATGCTGGATTGACAGCATGACCCATGTCGAATGTTTATCTATTTAAGCCTGGAAGAGAGACCCTTCAACCCAGACTTGGACCACACATCCACTCCATTGAATAGCAGGCTAGTGACTGTTTTGCAATGCTTGCAGTTAATCACAGACCCCTTCCAAACCTCTCATTGTTGAATTTGCGATTTCAGTCCAATCAAAGCTACTGTAGATATAACGTGATTTGAGGTCACTTTATCTGTGGCCAATGGCATTGAGCCTTCTTGGATGGGCACTTCTAATGTAACTCTACTTCCTTCTACCTTATTGTGGTCATTACCATAGAAACGGCAGTTGTTTGACCTGTTGCCCTCATGTCCTTATATGTCATTAATATCAACTCAGTTACACCACTACATTCTCCCTCATTTCAGTAGAATCGCCATTTTGTCTGTCTAATCAGACTAGTGAAAAATCAGCTGAAATCAAAACCAGCTGAAATGTATTGATCAGGGGTGCGTCCCCAAATGGAAGTGTGTTCCCTATGCAGTGCACTACTTTTGAGCCCTGTGGGCCACTATAACGGGAATAGGGTGCCATTTGGGATGCAAGCCCAGTTCTATCCACGCTTCACTAGTTCTATCCACGCTACACTAGTTCTATCCACGCTACACTAGTTCTATGCACGCTACACTAGTTCTATGCACGCCACACTAGTTCTATGCACGCCACACTAGTTCTATGCACGCCATACTAGTTCTATGCACGCCATACTAGTTCTATGCACGCTATACTAGTTCTATGCACGCTATACTAGTTCTATGCACGCTATACTAGTTCTATGCATGCTATACTAGTTCTATGCACGCTATACTAGTTCTATGCACGCTATACTAGTTCTATGCACGCTATACTAGTTCTATGCACGCTATACTAGTTCTATGCACGCTATACTAGTTCTATGCACGCTATACTAGTTCTATGCACGCTATACTAGTTCTATGCATGCTATACTAGTTCTATCCATGCTATACTTCACCTTTCAGTCAGCTCTCACTAAAGCCTCCGTCCATATGAACGTGATGTCACTGATGAGCTCTGACAGGAATGATTGTTACAACTCCTGTTATCCACACTCAGAGGGTGTGTGTGTGAGAGAGTGTGTTTGTCTAAGGGTGATTAGGGGCCAGATGAGGAAGCATCTCTCTCTGTCTGTCTCTCTCTCTTTGTCCGTCTCTCTGTCCGTCTCTCTGTCTGTCTCTCTGTCTCTCTGTCTGTCTCCGTCTCTCTCTCTCAGTCTCTCCCTCTGTCTCTGTCTGTCTCTGTCTCTCTCTCTCCGTCTCTCCCTCCCTCCTTCTCCATCCCTGCTCTGAGGTATATCAAAGCCTGCATTGCCAGGAGACAACATGCATCAATAGTGTGTTTTCTCTCTTAATTAGTAGTGTAAATATTCTCTCCCTTTTCCCTCTTTCTCTTCCTCCTTCTCTTCATCCAGTCACCCAATAGTATTGTAGCCCTGGAGCCTCAGCCAATAGTATTGTAGCCCTGGAGTCTCAGCCAATAGTATTGTAGCCCTGGAGCCTCAGCCAATAGTATTGTAGCCCTGGAGCCTCAGCCAATAGTATTGTAGCCCTGGAGTGTCAGCCAATAGTATTATAGCCCTGGAGTGTCAGCCAATAGTATTATAGCCCTGGAGTCTCAGCCAATAGTATTATAGCCCTGGAGTCTCAGCCAATAGTATTGTAGCCCTGGACTCTCAGCCAATAGTATTGTAGCCCTGGAGTCTCAGCCAATAGTATAGTATCGTGGAGCCTCAGCCAATAGTATTATAGCCCTGGAGCCTCAGCCAATAGTATAGTAGCCCTGGAGTGTCAGCCAATAGTATTATAGCCCTGGAGTCTCAGCCAATAGTATTGTAGCCCTGGAGTCTCAGCCAATAGTATTGTAGCCCTGGAGCCTCAGCCAATAGTATTGTAGCCCTGGAGCCTCAGCCAATAGTGTTGTAGCCCTGGAGTCTCAGCCAATAGTATTGTAGCCCTGGAGTCTCACCCAATAGTATTGTAGCCCTGGAGTCTCAGCCAATAGTATTGTAGCCCTGGAGTCTCACCCAATAGTATTGTAGCCCTGGAGCCTCAGCCAATAGTATTATAGCCTTGGAGTCTCAGCCAATAGTATTGTAGCCCTGGAGTGTCAGCCAATAGTATTATAGCCCTGGAGTCTCACCCAATAGTATTGTAGCCCTGGAGTCTCAGCCAATAGTATTGTAGCCCTGGAGTCTCACCCAATAGTATTGTAGCCCTGGAGCCTCAGCCAATAGTATTATAGCCCTGGAGTCTCAGCCAATAGTATTGTAGCCCTGGAGTGTCAGCCAATAGTATTGTAGCCCTGGAGTCTCAGCCAATAGTATTATAGCCCTGGAGTCTCAGCCAATAGTATTGTAGCCCTGGACTCTCAGCCAATAGTATTGTAGCCCTGGAGTCTCAGCCAATAGTATTGTAGCCCTGGAGTCTCAGCCAATAGTATAGTAGTCGTGGAGCCTCAGCCAATAGTATTATAGCCCTGGAGCCTCAGCCAATAGTATAGTAGCCCTGGAGTGTCAGCCAATAGTATTATAGCCCTGGAGTCTCAGCCAATAGTATTGTAGCCCTGGAGTCTCAGCCAATAGTATTGTAGCCCTGGAGTCTCAGCCAATAGTATTGTAGCCCTGGAGTCTCAGCCAATAGTATAGTAGCCGTGGAGCCTCAGCCAATAGTATTGTAGCCCTGGAGCCTCAGCCAATAGTATAGTAGTCGTGGAGTGTCAGCCAATAGTATTGTAGCCCTGGAGTCTCAGCCAATAGTATTGTAGCCCTGGAGAGTCAGCCAATAGTATTGTAGCCCTGGAGTGTCAGCCAATAGTATTATAGCCCTGGAGTCTCAGCCAATAGTATTGTAGCCCTGGAGTGTCAGCCAATAGTATTATAGCCCTGGAGTCTCAGCCAATAGTATTGTAGCCCTGGAGTCTCAGCCAATAGTATTGTAGCCCTGGAGCCTCAGCCAATAGTATTATAGCCCTGGAGTCTCAGCCAATAGTATTGTAGCCCTGGAGCCTCAGCCAATAGTATTGTAGCCCTGGAGTCTCAGCCAATAGTATTGTAGCCCTGGAGCCTCAGCCAATAGTATTGTAGCCCTGGAGTCTCAGCCAATAGTATTGTAGCCCTGGAGCCTCAGCCAATAGTATTGTAGCCCTGGAGCCTCAGCCAATAGTATTGTAGCCCTGGAGTCTCAGCCAATAGTATTGTAGCCCTGGAGCCTCAGCCAATAGTATTGTAGCCCTGGAGTCTCAGCCAATAGTATTGTAGCCCTGGAGTCTCAGCCAATAGTATTGTAGCCCTGGAGCCTCAGCCAATAGTATTGTAGCCCTGGAGTCTCAGCCAATAGTATTGTAGCCCTGGAGCCTCAGCCAATAGTATTGTAGCCCTGGAGTCTCAGCCAATAGTATTGTAGCCCTGGAGTCTCAGCCAATAGCATTGTAGCCCTGGAGCCTCAGCCAATAGTATTGTAGCCCTGGAGTCTCAGCCAATAGTATTGTAGCCCTGGAGCCTCAGCCAATAGTATTGTAGCCCTGGAGCCTCAGCCAATAGTATTGTAGCCCTGGAGCCTCAGCCAATAGTGTTGTAGCCCTGGAGCCTCAGCCAATAGTGTAGTAGTCGTGGAGTGGTGAACTGTGCCGCGTGGCATCAGAGGCTCTGGTCAATAGGAGTGCCCTATATAAGGAACAGGTTATCATTTGGGACTCAAAACTGGTGAACTGTGGGCCTGTAGTGACCTTTGACCCTTTGAGGATGAGGAAACAAAGAACAGCTGTGGAGTCCTGAAGGGTCTGTGTGTCTCTGTGTGTGGTTGAGTCATGTGGTATTTGGTGTTGTCATGGAATCGAGGAGCAGTCTCATCGTTGCAGGCACTTAGTTCATAACACAAAGAGAGCTACACGTCTGTAACAAGGGGGCCTCTTTTCTTTCTGAGTGTGAGGGAGGACGAACAGTGTGTGTGTGTGTGGAGCTGTTTAAAGCGTGTGAGGGTGAACAAGGCCTGCTGTGGTGCTGAGCTCATCCCATCAGAGACACTGGGCGCCCAGTCTGTGTGCGTGTCCCCGATTGGACCGTGCCGAGCTCTGCCAAACGGTAAGCCAGCCCTTGCAAAGATCAGATCAGTACAATCCCTGTGAGAATCGGTGCCAGTTGCTACCCACAACAGTTTTCAATGAGGATGTTTTGTCAGGAAGTGCATTTTAAAGTCACTTCCTGAATTGGCCCCCCAACCTGCTGCATCAGTCATAAAAACGAGATAACAGATTTTTTTAAATGTAACCATTATTTAAGTAGGCAAGTCAGACCCAATGAACCCTTCACATTACCTGTCCTCCATTCCTCTCCACTATCATCTCCCACATCCAAACCGGCCTCTATCAACGAGACACAGCAGGAAACAGACTGTAAGAGAGCCAGGCTCAGTGTTGCAGCAAGATGAGTGACATGATTGACAGGTGAACTGGAGAGGTCTGTGTGGCACTAGTACGATATTAAATATTCCATCGTTAGAATACATTATCATTAAGGCCTAGTAAACATGGACACTCAGGCTCACTCATTTATATCATATAATATTTAGTTATTATAATAACTAATCATAATATAATAACTGTTGTTACTCTAATAGCCCTAATACATTACTGCACAGAGGCATGTAAATGACCGACACTGAGCTGATTGTCGTTATAAGGGTTTTAGCGCCCCCTTCTGGGCATTCTAAACCCCTGCATAGGCTGGCTATTCTTTCATGGTGCGGAACACTTTCAAACTGGAATTAATAAAAAATAGAGGGAAAAATACCAACTTCAATAGATATGAGGCTGAAGACAGTGTAGGCTACCTCTCTCTATTATTATGCTGAAGACAAGTGTAGGCTACCTCTCTCTCTCTCTCTGTCTATTATGAGGCTGAAGACAGTGTAGGCTACCTCTCTCTCTCTCTCTGTCTATTATTAGGCTGAAGACAGTGTAGGCTACCTCTCTCTCTATTATTATGCTGAAGACAAGTGTAGGCTACCTCTCTCTCTCTCTCTGTCTATTATGAGGCTGAAGACAGTGTAGGCTACCTCTCTCTCTCTCTCTGTCTATTATTAGGCTGAAGACAGTGTAGGCTACCTCTCTCTCTCTCTGTCTATTATGAGGCTGAAGACAGTGTAGGCTACCTCTCTCTCTCTGTCTATTATGAGGCTGAAGACAGTGTAGGCTACCTCTCTCTCTCTCTCTGTCTATTATTAGGCTGAAGACAGTGTAGGCTACCTCTCTCTCTCTCTCTGTCTATTATGAGGCTGAAGACAGTGTAGGCTACCTCTCTCTCTCTCTGTCTATTATTAGGCTGAAGACAGTGTAGGCTACTCTCTCTCTCTCTGTCTATTATGAGGCTGAAGACAGTGTAGGCTACCTCTCTCTCTCTCTCTGTCTATTATTAGGCTGAAGACAGTGTAGGCTACCTCTCTCTCTCTCTGTCTATTATGAGGCTGAAGACAGTGTAGGCTACCTCTGTCTCTCTCTCTCTATTATGAGGCTGAAGACAGTGTAGGCTACCTCTCTCTCTCTGTCTATTATGAGGCTGAAGACAAGTGTAGGCTACCCCTCTATTATTAGGTTGAAGACAGTGTAGGCTACCTCTCTCCCTCTGTCTATTATGAGGCTGGAGACAGTGTAGGCCACCTCTCTCTCTCTCTCTCTCTATTATTAGGCTGAAGACAGTGTAGGCTACCTCTCTCTCTCTCTGTCTATTATTAGGCTGAAGACAGTGTAGGCTACCTCTCTCTCTCTCTCTCTCTATTATTAGGCTGAAGACAGTGTAGGCTACCTCTATCTCTCTCTGTCTATTATTAGGCTGAAGACAGTGTAGGCTACCTCTGTCTCTCTCTCTCTCTGTCTATTATTAGGCTGAAGACAGTGTAGGCTACCTCTCTCTCTCTCTCTGTCTATTATGAGGCTGAAGACAGTATAGGCTACCTCTCTCTCTCTCTGTCTAGTATTAGGCTGAAGACAGTGTAGGCTACCTCCCTCTCTCTCTCTCTGTCTAGTATTAGGCTGAAGACAGTGTAGGCTACCTCTCTCTCTCTGTCTAGTATTAGGCTGAAGACAGTGTAGGCTACCTCTCTCTCTCTCTGTCTATTATTAGGCTGAAGACAGTGTAGGCTACCTCCCTCTCTCTCTCTCTGTCTATTATTAGGCTGAAGACAGTATAGGCTACCTCTCTCTCTCTCTGTCTATTATTAGGCTGAAGACAGTGTAGGCTACCTCCCTCTCTCTCTCTGTGTCTATTATTAGGCTGAAGACAGTATAGGCTACCTCTCTCTCTCTCTGTCTAGTATTAGGCTGAAGACAGTGTAGGCTACCTCTGTCTCTCTCTCTCTATTATTAGGCTGAAGACAGTGTAGGCTACCTCTCTCTCTGTCTATTATTAGGTTGAAGACAGTGTAGGCTACCTCTCTCTCTCTCTCTATTATTAGGTTGAAGACAGTGTAGGCTACCTCTATCTCTCTGTCTAGTATTAGGCTGAAGACAGTGTAGGCTACCTCTGTCTATTATTAGGCTGAAGACAGTGTAGGCTACCTCTCTCTCTCTCTGTCTATTATTAGGCTGAAGACAGTGTAGGCTACCTCTCTCTCTCTCTGTCTATTATTAGGCTGAAGACAGTGTAGGCTACCTCTATCTCTCTGTCTAGTATTAGGCTGAAGACAGTGTAGGCTACCTCCCTCTCTCTCTCTCTCTCTATTATTAGGCTGAAGACAGTATAGGCTACCTCTCTCTCTCTCTGTCTAGTATTAGGCTGAAGACAGTGTAGGCTACCTCTCTCTCTCTCTCTATTATTAGGCTGAAGACAGTATAGGCTACCTCTCTCTCTCTCTGTCTAGTATTAGGCTGAAGACAGTGTAGGCTACCTCTCTCTCTCTCTCTCTGTCTATTATTAGGCTGAAGACAGTGTAGGCTACCTCTCTCTCTCTGTCTATTATTAGGCTGAAGACAGTATAGGCTACCTCTCTCTCTCTCTGTCTAGTATTAGGCTGAAGACAGTGTAGGCTACCTCTCTCTCTCTCTGTCTATTATTAGGCTGAAGACAGTGTAGGCTACCTCTCTCTCTCTCTCTGTCTAGTATTAGGCTGAAGACAGTGTAGGCTACCTCTGTCTCTCTCTCTCTATTATTAGGCTGAAGACAGTGTAGGCTACCTCCCTCTCTCTCTCTCTGTCTATTATTAGGCTGAAGACAGTATAGGCTACCTCTCTCTCTCTCTCTGTCTATTATTAGGCTGAAGACAGTGTAGGCTACCTCTCTCTCTGTCTATTATTAGGCTGAAGACAGTGTAGGCTACCTCTCTCTCTGTCTATTATTAGGTTGAAGACAGTGTAGGCTACCTCTCTCTCTCTCTCTATTATTAGGCTGAAGACAGTGTAGGCTACCTCTCTCTCTGTCTATTATTAGGCTGAAGACAGTGTAGGCTACCTCTCTCTCTGTCTATTATTAGGCTGAAGACAGTGTAGGCTACCTCTCTCCCTCTGTCTAGTATTAGGCTGAAGACAGTGTAGGCTACCTCCCTCTCTCTCTCTCTCTCTGTCTATTATTAGGCTGAAGACAGTATAGGCTACCTCTCTCTCTCTCTCTCTGTCTATTATTAGGCTGAAGACAGTGTAGGCTACCTCTCTCTCTCTCTCTGTCTAGTATTAGGCTGAAGACAGTGTAGGCTACCTCTCTCTCTCTCTCTATTATTAGGCTGAAGACAGTGTAGGCTACCTCTCTCTCTGTCTATTATTAGGCTGAAGACAGTGTAGGCTACCTCTCTCTCCCTCTGTCTATTATTAGGCTGAAGACAGTATAGGCTACCTCTATCTCTCTCTCTAGTATTAGGCTGAAGACAGTGTAGGCTACCTCCCTCTCTCTCTCTCTGTCTATTATTAGGCTGAAGACAGTATAGGCTACCTCTCTCTCTCTCTCTATTATTAGGCTGAAGACAGTGTAGGCTACCTCTCTCTCTCTCTCTATTATTAGGCTGAAGACAGTGTAGGCTACCTCTCTCTCTGTCTATTATTAGGCTGAAGACAGTGTAGGCTACCTCTCTCTCCCTCTGTCTATTATTAGGCTGAAGACAGTATAGGCTACCTCTCTCTCTCTGTCTATTATGAGGCTGAAGACAGTGTAGGCTACCTCCCTCTCTCTCTCTCTGTCTATTATTAGGCTGAAGACAGTATAGGCTACCTCTCTCTCTCTCTGTCTAGTATTAGGCTGAAGACAGTGTAGGCTACCTCTGTCTCTCTCTCTCTATTATTAGGCTGAAGACAGTGTAGGCTACCTCTATCTCTCTGTCTAGTATTAGGCTGAAGACAGTGTAGGCTACCTCTCTCTCTCTCTCTCTCTCTCTGTCTAGTATTAGGCTGAAGACAGTGTAGGCTACCTCTCTCTCTCTCTCTCTCTCTGTCTAGTATTAGGCTGAAGACAGTGTAGGCTACCTCTCTCTCTCTCTCTCTCTCTCTCTATTATTAGGCTGAAGACAGTGTAGGCTACCTCCCTCTCTCTCTCTCTGTCTATTATTAGGCTGAAGACAGTATAGGCTACCTCTCTCTCTCTCTGTCTAGTATTAGGCTGAAGACAGTGTAGGCTACCTCTCTCTCTAGTATTAGGCTGAAGACAGTGTAGGCTACCTCTATCTCTCTGTCTAGTATTAGGCTGAAGACAGTGTAGGCTACCTCCCTCTCTCTCTCTCTCTCTATTATTAGGCTGAAGACAGTGTAGGCTACCTCTATCTCTCTGTCTAGTATTAGGCTGAAGACAGTGTAGGCTACCTCCCTCTCTCTCTCTCTCTCTATTATTAGGCTGAAGACAGTGTAGGCTACCTCCCTCTCTCTCTCTCTCTCTATTATTAGGCTGAAGACAGTGTAGGCTACCTCTCTCTCTCTCTCTCTCTGTCTATTATTAGGCTGAAGACAGTGTAGGCTACCTCTCTCTCTCTCTGTCTATTATTAGGCTGAAGACAGTGTAGGCTACCTCTCTCTCTCTCTGTCTATTATTAGGCTGAAGACAGTGTAGGCTACCTCTCTCTCTCTCTGTCTATTATTAGGCTGAAGACAGTGTAGGCTACCTCTATCTCTCTGTCTAGTATTAGGCTGAAGACAGTGTAGGCTACCTCTCTCTCTGTCTATTATTAGGTTGAAGACAGTGTAGGCTACCTCTCTCTCTGTCTATTATTAGGTTGAAGACAGTGTAGGCTACCTCTCTCTCTCTCTCTCTCTATTATTAGGTTGAAGACAGTGTAGGCTACCTCTCTCTCTCTCTCTGTGTCTATTATTAGGCTGAAGACAGTGTAGGCTACCTCTCTCTCTCTCTCTGTGTCTATTATTAGGCTGAAGACAGTGTAGGCTACCTCTCTCTCTCTCTATTATTAGGCTGAAGACAGTGTAGGCTACCTCTCTCTCTGTCTATTATTAGGCTGAAGACAGTGTAGGCTACCTCTCTCTCTCTCTCTGTCTAGTATTAGGCTGAAGACAGTGTAGGCTACCTCTATCTCTCTCTGTCTATTATTAGGCTGAAGACAGTGTAGGCTACCTCTCTCTCTCTCTCTATTATTAGGCTGAAGACAGTGTAGGCTACCTCTCTCTCTCTCTCTATTATTAGGCTGAAGACAGTGTAGGCTACCTCTCTCCCTCTGTCTATTATGAGGCTGAAGACAGTGTAGGCTACCTCTCTCTCTCTCTCTCTCTCTCTGTCTATTATTAGGCTGAAGACAGTGTAGGCTACCTCTCTCTCTCTCTCTGTCTATTATTAGGCTGAAGACAGTGTAGGCTACCTCCCTCTCTCTCTCTCTGTCTATTATTAGGCTGAAGACAGTATAGGCTACCTCTCTCTCTCTCTGTCTAGTATTAGGCTGAAGACAGTGTAGGCTACCTCTGTCTCTCTCTCTCTATTATTAGGCTGAAGACAGTGTAGGCTACCTCTCTCTCTCTGTCTATTATTAGGCTGAAGACAGTGTAGGCTACCTCTGTCTCTCTCTCTCTATTATTAGGCTGAAGACAGTATAGGCTACCTCTGTCTCTCTCTCTCTATTATTAGGCTGAAGACAGTATAGGCTACCTCTCTCTCTCTCTCTATTATTAGGCTGAAGACAGTGTAGGCTACCTCTCTCTCTCTCTCTATTATTAGGCTGAAGACAGTGTAGGCTACCTCTCTCTCTGTCTATTATTAGGCTGAAGACAGTGTAGGCTACCTCTCTCTCCCTCTGTCTATTATTAGGCTGAAGACAGTATAGGCTACCTCTCTCTCTCTGTCTATTATGAGGCTGAAGACAGTGTAGGCTACCTCCCTCTCTCTCTCTCTGTCTATTATTAGGCTGAAGACAGTATAGGCTACCTCTCTCTCTCTCTGTCTAGTATTAGGCTGAAGACAGTGTAGGCTACCTCCCTCTCTCTGTCTATTATGAGGCTGAAGACAGTGTAGGCTACCTCCCTCTCTCTCTCTCTGTCTATTATGAGGCTGAAGACAGTGTAGGCTACCTCCCTCTCTCTCTCTCTGTCTATTATTAGGCTGAAGACAGTATAGGCTACCTCTCTCTCTCTCTGTCTAGTATTAGGCTGAAGACAGTGTAGGCTACCTCTGTCTCTCTCTCTCTATTATTAGGCTGAAGACAGTGTAGGCTACCTCTATCTCTCTGTCTAGTATTAGGCTGAAGACAGTGTAGGCTACCTCTCTCTCTCTCTCTCTCTCTCTGTCTAGTATTAGGCTGAAGACAGTGTAGGCTACCTCCCTCTCTCTCTCTCTGTCTATTATTAGGCTGAAGACAGTATAGGCTACCTCTCTCTCTCTGTCTAGTATTAGGCTGAAGACAGTGTAGGCTACCTCTCTCTCTGTCTATTATTAGGCTGAAGACAGTGTAGGCTACCTCTATCTCTCTGTCTAGTATTAGGCTGAAGACAGTGTAGGCTACCTCCCTCTCTCTCTCTCTCTCTATTATTAGGCTGAAGACAGTGTAGGCTACCTCCCTCTCTCTCTCTCTCTCTATTATTAGGCTGAAGACAGTGTAGGCTACCTCCCTCTCTCTCTCTCTCTATTATTAGGCTGAAGACAGTGTAGGCTACCTCTCTCTCTCTCTCTCTCTGTCTATTATTAGGCTGAAGACAGTGTAGGCTACCTCTCTCTCTCTCTGTCTATTATTAGGCTGAAGACAGTGTAGGCTACCTCCATCTCTCTCTCTCTGTCTATTATTAGGCTGAAGACAGTGTAGGCTACCTCCATCTCTCTCTCTCTGTCTATTATTAGGCTGAAGACAGTGTAGGCTACCTCTCTCTCTCTCTCTCTGTCTATTATTAGGCTGAAGACAGTGTAGGCTACCTCTCTCTCTCTCTGTCTATTATTAGGCTGAAGACAGTGTAGGCTACCTCTCTCTCTCTGTCTATTATTAGGCTGAAGACAGTGTAGGCTACCTCCCTCTCTCTCTGTCTATTATTAGGCTGAAGACAGTGTAGGCTACCTCTCTCTGTCTATTATTAGGTTGAAGACAGTGTAGGCTACCTCTCTCTCTGTCTATTATTAGGTTGAAGACAGTGTAGGCTACCTCTCTCTCTGTCTATTATTAGGTTGAAGACCGTGTAGGCTACCTCTCTCTCTCTCTCTCTCTATTATTAGGTTGAAGTCAGTGTCTGCTACCTCTCTCTCTCTCTCTGTGTCTATTATTAGGCTGAAGACAGTGTAGGCTACCTCTCTCTCTCTCTCTGTGTCTATTATTAGGCTGAAGACAGTGTAGGCTACCTCTCTCTCTCTCTATTATTAGGCTGAAGACAGTGTAGGCTACCTCTCTCTGTCTATTATTAGGCTGAAGACAGTGTAGGCTACTCTCTCTCTCTCTCTGTCTAGTATTAGGCTGAAGACAGTGTAGGCTACCTCTATCTCTCTCTGTCTATTATTAGGCTGAAGACAGTGTAGGCTACCTCTCTCTCTCTCTATTATTAGGCTGAAGACAGTGTAGGCTACCTCTCTCTCTCTCTATTATTAGGCTGAAGACAGTGTAGGCTACCTCTCTCCCTCTGTCTATTATGAGGCTGAAGACAGTGTAGGCTACCTCTCTCTCTCTCTCTCTCTCTGTCTATTATTAGGCTGAAGACAGTGTAGGCTACCTCTCTCTCTCTCTGTCTATTATTAGGCTGAAGACAGTGTAGGCTACCTCTCTCTCTCTCTCTCTCTATTATTAGGCTGAAGACAGTGTAGGCTACCTCTCTCTCTCTGTCTATTATTAGGCTGAAGACAGTGTAGGCTACCTCTCTCTCTCTCTGTCTATTATTAGGCTGAAGACAGTATAGGCTACCTCTGTCTCTCTCTCTCTATTATTAGGCTGAAGACAGTGTAGGCTACCTCTGTCTCTCTCTCTCTATTATTAGGCTGAAGACAGTGTAGGCTACCTCTCTCTCTCTGTCTATTATTAGGCTGAAGACAGTGTAGGCTACCTCTCTCTCTCTCTGTCTATTATTAGGCTGAAGACAGTGTAGGCTACCTCTCTCTCTCTCTCTCTGTCTATTATTAGGCTGAAGACAGTGTAGGCTACCTCTCTCTCTCTCTCTGTCTATTATTAGGCTGGAGACAGTATAGGCTACCTCTCTCTCTCTCTCTCTCTCTCTGTCTATTATTAGGCTGAAGACAGTGTAGGCTACCTCTCTCTCTCTGTCTATTATTAGGCTGAAGACAGTATAGGCTACCTCTCTCTCTCTCTGTCTAGTATTAGGCTGAAGACAGTGTAGGCTACCTCTGTCTCTCTCTCTCTATTATTAGGCTGAAGACAGTGTAGGCTACCTCTCTCTCTCTGTCTATTATTAGGCTGAAGACAGTGTAGGCTACCTCTCTCTCTGTCTATTATTAGGCTGGAGACAGTGTAGGCTACCTCTCTCTCTCTCTCTCTCTGTCTATTATTAGGCTGAAGACAGTGTAGGCTACCTCTCTCTCTCTCTCTCTCTGTCTATTATTAGGCTGAAGACAGTGTAGGCTACCTCTCTCTCTCTCTCTATTATTAGGCTGAAGACAGTGTAGGCTACCTCTCTCTCTCTCCCTCTGTCTATTATTAGGCTGAAGACAGTGTAGGCTACCTCTCTCTCTCTCTGTCTATTATTAGGCTGAAGACAGTGTAGGCTACCTCTCTCTCTCTCTCTCTCTCTGTCTATTATTAGGCTGAAGACAGTGTAGGCTACCTCCCTCTCTCTGTCTATTATTAGGCTGAAGACAGTGTAGGCTACCTCTCTCTCTCTCTGTCTATTATTAGGCTGAAGACAGTGTAGGCCACCTCTCTCTCTCTCTCTCTGTCTATTATTAGGCTGGAGACAGTGTAGGCCACCTCTCTCTCTCTCTCTCTATTATTAGGCTGAAGACAGTGTAGGCTACCTCTCTCTCTCTCTCTGTCTATTATTAGGCTGAAGACAGTGTAGGCTACCTCTCTCTCTCTCTCTGTCTATTATTAGGCTGAAGACAGTGTAGGCTACCTCTCTCTCTCTCTCTCTGTCTATTATTAGGCTGAAGACAGTGTAGGCTACCTCTCTCTCTCTCTGTCTATTATTAGGCTGAAGACAGTGTAGGGCTACCTCTCTCTCTCTCTATTATTAGGTTGAAGACAGTGTAGGCTACCTCTCTCTCTCTGTCTAGTATTAGGCTGAAGACAGTGTAGGCTACCTCCCTCTCTCTCTCTCTGTCTATTATTAGGCTGAAGACAGTGTAGGCTACCTCTCTCTCTCTCTCTGTCTATTATTAGGCTGAAGACAGTGTAGGCTACCTCTCTCTCTCTCTGTCTAGTATTAGGCTGAAGACAGTGTAGGCTACCTCCCTCTCTCTCTCTCTGTCTATTATTAGGCTGAAGACAGTATAGGCTACCTCTCTCTCTCTCTGTCTAGTATTAGGCTGAAGACAGTGTAGGCTACCTCTCTCTCTCTCTGTCTATTATTAGGCTGAAGACAGTGTAGGCTACCTCTGTCTCTCTCTCTCTATTATTAGGCTGAAGACAGTGTAGGCTACCTCTGTCTCTCTCTCTCTCTATTATTAGGCTGAAGACAGTGTAGGCTACCTCTCTCTCTCTGTCTATTATTAGGCTGAAGACAGTGTAGGCTACCTCTCTCTCTGTCTATTATTAGGTTGAAGACAGTGTAGGCTACCTCTCTCTCTGTCTATTATTAGGTTGAAGACAGTGTAGGCTACCTCTCTCTCTGTCTATTATTAGGTTGAAGAAAGTGTAGGCTACCTCTCTCTCTCTCTCTCTCTCTATTATTAGGTTGAAGACAGTGTAGGCTACCTCTCTCTCTCTCTCTATCTATCTCTGTCTATTATGAGGCTGAAGACAGTGTAGGCTACCTCTGTCTATTATTAGGCTGAAGACAGTGTAGGCTACCTCTCTCTCTCTCTCTGTCTATTATTAGGCTGAAGACAGTGTAGGCTACCTCTCTCTCTCTCTCTGTCTATTATTAGGCTGAAGACAGTGTAGGCTACCTCTCTCTCTCTCTCTGTCTATTATTAGGCTGAAGACAGTATAGGCTACCTCTCTCTCTCTCTCTGTCTATTATTAGGCTGAAGACAGTGTAGGCTACCTCTCTCTCTCTCTGTCTATTTTAGGCTGAAGACAGTGTAGGCTACCTCTGTCTCTCTCTCTCTATTATTAGGCTGAAGACAGTGTAGGCTACCTCTGTCTCTCTCTCTCTATTATTAGGCTGAAGACAGTGTAGGCTACCTCTCTCTATGTCTATTATTAGGCTGGAGACAGTGTAGGCTACTCTCTCTCTCTCTCTCTGTCTATTATTAGGCTGGAGACAGTGTAGGCCACTCTCTCTCTCTCTCTCTCTCTCTATTATTAGGCTGAAGACAGTGTAGGCTACCTCTCTCTCTCTCTCTGTGTCTATTATTAGGCTGAAGACAGTGTAGGCTACCTCTCTCTCTCTCTGTCTATTATTAGGCTGAAGACAGTGTAGGGCTACCTCTCTCTCTCTCTATTATTAGGTTGAAGACAGTGTAGGCTACCTCTCTCTCTCTCTCTATTATTAGGCTGAAGACAGTGTAGGCTACCTCCCTCTCTCTCTCTCTGTCTATTATTAGGCTGAAGACAGTATAGGCTACCTCTCTCTCTCTGTCTAGTATTAGGCTGAAGACAGTGTAGGCTACCTCTCTCTCTCTCTCTCTAGTATTAGGCTGAAGACAGTGTAGGCTACCTCTGTCTCTCTCTCTCTATTATTAGGCTGAAGACAGTGTAGGCTACCTCTCTCTCTCTCTGTCTATTATTAGGCTGAAGACAGTGTAGGCTACCTCTCTCTCTATAGGTCTGCATAGGTCTGACACAGCTACTAGATATCAACCCCTCTAAGCATAGGTCTGACACAGCTACTAGATATCAACCCCTCTAAGCATCGGTCTGACATGTCTACACAGCTACTAGATATCAACCCCTCTAAGCACAGGTCTGACATGTCTACACAGCTACTAGATATCAACCCCTCTTAGCATAGGTCTGACACAGCTACTAGATATCAACCCCTCTAAGCATAGGTCTGACACAGCTACTAGATATCAACCCCTCTTAGCATAGGTCTGACACAGCTACTAGATATCAACCCCTCTAAGCATAGGTCTGACACAGCTACTAGATATCAACCCCTCTAAGCATAGGTCTGACACAGCTACTAGATATCAACCCCTCTAAGCATAGGTCTGACACAGCTACTAGATATCAACCCCTCTAAGCATAGGTCTGACACAGCTACTAGATATCAACCCCTCTTAGCATAGGTCTGACACAGCTACTAGATATCAACCCCTCTAAGCACAGGTCTGACACAGCTACTAGATATCAACCCCTCTAAGCATAGGTCTGACACAGCTACTAGATATCAACCCCTCTTAGCACAGGTCTGACACAGCTACTAGATATCAACCCCTCTAAGCATAGGTCTACACAGCTACTAGATATCAACCCCTCTAAGCATAGGTCTACACAGCTACTAGATATCAACCCCTCTAAGCATCGGTCTGACACAGCTACTAGATATCAACCCCTCTCAGCATAGGTCTGACACAGCTACTAGATATCAACCCCTCTAAGCACAGGTCTGACACAGCTACTAGATATCAGCCCCTCTAAGCATCGGTCTGACACAGCTACTAGATATCAACCCCTCTAAGCATCGGTCTGACATGTCTACACAGCTACTAGATATCAACCCCTCTAAGCACAGGTCTGACACAGCTACTAGATATCAACCCCTCTAAGCATAGGTCTGACACAGCTACTAGATATCAACCCCTCTAAGCATCGGTCTGACACAGCTACTAGATATCAACCCCTCTAAGCATAGGTCTGACACAGCTACTAGATATCAACCCCTCTAAGCATCGGTCTGACACAGCTACTAGATATCAACCCCTCTAAGCATAGGTCTGACACAGCTACTAGATATCAACCCCTCTAAGCATAGGTCTGACACAGCTACTAGATATCAACCCCTCTTAGCATCGGTCTGACATGTCTACACAGCTACTAGATATCAACCCCTCTTAGCATAGGTCTGACACAGCTACTAGATATCAACCCCTCTTAGCATAGGTCTGACACAGCTACTAAATATCAACCCCTCTAAGCATCGGTCTGACACAGCTACTAGATATCAACCCCTCTAAGCACAGGTCTGACATGTCTACACAGCTACTAGATATCAACCCCTCTAAGCATCGGTCTGACATGTCTACACAGCTACTAGATATCAACCCCTCTAAGCATAGGTCTGACACAGCTACTAGATATCAACCCCTCTAAGCATAGGTCTGACACAGCTACTAGATATCAACCCCTCTAAGCATCGGTCTGACACAGCTACTAGATATCAACCCCTCTAAGCATAGGTCTGACACAGCTACTAGATATCAACCCCTCTAAGCATAGGTCTGACACAGCTACTAGATATCAACCCCTCTTAGCATCGGTCTGACACAGCTACTAGATATCAGCCCCTCTAAGCATCGGTCTGACATGTCTACACAGCTACTAGATATCAACCCCTCTAAGCATAGGTCTGACACAGCTACTAGATATCAACCCCTCTTAGCATAGGTCTGACACAGCTACTAGATATCAACCCCTCTAAGCATCGGTCTGACACAGCTACTAGATATCAACCCCTCTAAGCATAGGTCTACACAGCTACTAGATATCAACCCCTCTAAGCACAGGTCTGACATGTCTACACAGCTACTAGATATCAACCCCTCTTAGCATAGGTCTGACACAGCTACTAGATATCAACCCCTCTAAGCATAGGTCTGACACAGCTACTAGATATCAACCCCTCTTAGCATAGGTCTGACACAGCTACTAGATATCAACCCCTCTAAGCACAGGTCTGACACAGCTACTAGATATCAACCCCTCTAAGCATCGGTCTGACACAGCTACTAGATATCAACCCCTCTAAGCACAGGTCTGACACAGCTACTAGATATCAACCCCTCTAAGCATCGGTCTGACACAGCTACTAGATATCAACCCCTCTAAGCATAGGTCTGACACAGCTACTAGATATCAACCCCTCTAAGCATAGGTCTGACACAGCTACTAGATATCAACCCCTCTAAGCATCGGTCTGACACAGCTACTAGATATCAACCCCTCTAAGCATAGGTCTGACACAGCTACTAGATATCAACCCCTCTAAGCATAGGTCTGACACAGCTACTAGATATCAACCCCTCTAAGCACAGGTCTGACATGTCTACACAGCTACTAGATATCAACCCCTCTAAGCACAGGTCTGACATGTCTACACAGCTACTGGATATCAACCCCTCTAAGCATCGGTCTGACATGTCTACACAGCTACTAGATATCAACCCCTCTAAGCATAGGTCTGACACAGCTACTAGATATCAACCCCTCTAAGCATAGGTCTGACACAGCTACTAGATATCAACCCCTCTAAGCATCGGTCTGACACAGCTACTAGATATCAACCCCTCTAAGCATAGGTCTACACAGCTACTAGATATCAACCCCTCTAAGCATAGGTCTGACACAGCTACTAGATATCAACCCCTCTAAGCATAGGTCTACACAGCTACTAGATATCAACCCCTCTAAGCATCGGTCTGACACAGCTACTAGATATCAACCCCTCTAAGCATCGGTCTGACATGTCTACACAGCTACTAGATATCAACCCCTCTAAGCACAGGTCTGACATGTCAACACAGCTACTAGATATCAACCCCTCTAAGCATAGGTCTGACACAGCTACTAGATATCAACCCCTCTAAGCATCGGTCTGACACAGCTACTAGATATCAACCCCTCTAAGCATAGGTCTACACAGCTACTAGATATCAACCCCTCTAAGCACAGGTCTGACATGTCTACACAGCTACTAGATATCAACCCCTCTTAGCATAGGTCTGACACAGCTACTAGATATCAACCCCTCTAAGCATAGGTCTGACACAGCTACTAGATATCAACCCCTCTTAGCATAGGTCTGACACAGCTACTAGATATCAACCCCTCTAAGCACAGGTCTGACACAGCTACTAGATATCAACCCCTCTAAGCATAGGTCTGACACAGCTACTAGATATCAACCCCTCTAAGCATAGGTCTGACACAGCTACTAGATATCAACCCCTCTAAGCATCGGTCTGACACAGCTACTAGTTATCAACCCCTCTAAGCATAGGTCTGACACAGCTACTAGATATCAGCCCCTCTTAGCATAGGTGTGACACAGCGACTAGATATCAACCCCTCTAAGCATCGGTCTGACATGTTAACACAGCTACTAGATATCAACCCCTCTTAGCATAGGTCTGACACAGCTACTAGATATCAACCCCTCTAAGCATCGGTCTGACACAGCTACTAGATATCAACCCCTCTCAGCATAGGTCTGACACAGCTACTAGATATCAACCCCTCTTAGCATAGGTCTGACATGTCTACACAGCTACTAGATATCAACCCCTCTAAGCACAGGTCTGACACAGCTACTAGATATCAACCCCTCTAAGCATCGGTCTGACACAGCTACTAGATATCAACCCCTCTAAGCATAGGTCTGACACAGCTACTAGATATCAACCCCTCTAAGCATAGGTCTGACACAGCTACTAGATATCAACCCCTCTAAGCATCGGTCTGACACAGCTACTAGATATCAACCCCTCTAAGCATAGGTCTGACACAGCTACTAGATATCAACCCCTCTAAGCATAGGTCTGACACAGCTACTAGATATCAACCCCTCTAAGCACAGGTCTGACATGTCTACACAGCTACTAGATATCAACCCCTCTAAGCACAGGTCTGACATGTCTACACAGCTACTAGATATCAACCCCTCTAAGCATCGGTCTGACATGTCTACACAGCTACTAGATATCAACCCCTCTAAGCATAGGTCTGACACAGCTACTAGATATCAACCCCTCTAAGCATAGGTCTGACACAGCTACTAGATATCAACCCCTCTAAGCATAGGTCTGACACAGCTACTAGATATCAACCCCTCTAAGCATAGGTCTGACACAGCTACTAGATATCAACCCCTCTAAGCATCGGTCTGACATGTCTACACAGCTACTAGATATCAACCCCTCTAAGCACAGGTCTGACATGTCAACACAGCTACTAGATATCAACCCCTCTAAGCATAGGTCTGACACAGCTACTAGATATCAACCCCTCTAAGCATCGGTCTGACACAGCTACTAGATATCAACCCCTCTTAGCATCGGTCTGACATGTCTACACAGCTACTAGATATCAACCCCTCTTAGCATAGGTCTGACACAGCTACTAGATATCAACCCCTCTAAGCATCGGTCTGACATGTCTACACAGCTACTAGATATCAACCCCTCTAAGCATCGGTCTGACACAGCTACTAGTTATCGACCCCTCTAAGCATAGGTCTGACACAGCTACTAGATATCAGCCCCTCTTAGCATAGGTGTGACACAGCGACTAGATATCAACCCCTCTAAGCATCGGTCTGACACAGCTACTAGATATCAACCCCTCTAAGCATAGGTCTGACACAGCTACTAGATATCAACCCCTCTAAGCATAGGTCTGACACAGCTACTAGATATCAACCCCTCTTAGCATAGGTCTGACACAGCTACTAGATATCAACCCCTCTAAGCATCGGTCTGACACAGCTACTAGATATCAACCCCTCTAAGCATCGGTCTGACACAGCGACTAGATATCAACCCCTCTAAGCATAGGTCTGACACAGCTACTAGATATCAACCCCTCTAAGCATCGGTCTGACACAGCTACTAGATATCAACCCCTCTAAGCATCGGTCTGACACAGCTACTAGATATCAACCCCTCTAAGCATCGGTCTGACACAGCTACTAGATATCAACCCCTCTAAGCATCGGTCTGACACAGCTACTAGATATCAACCCCTCTAAGCATAGGTCTACACAGCTACTAGATATCAACCCCTCTAAGCATAGGTCTACACAGCTACTAGATATCAACCCCTCTAAGCATCGGTCTGACACAGCTACTAGATATCAACCCCTCTAAGCATAGGTCTGACACAGCTACTAGATATCAACCCCTCTAAGCATAGGTCTGACACAGCTACTAGATATCAACCCCTCTAAGCATAGGTCTGACACAGCTACTAGATATCAACCCCTCTCAGCATAGGTCTGACACAGCTACTAGATATCAACCCCTCTAAGCATCGGTCTGACACAGCTACTAGATATCAGCCCCTCTAAGCATAGGTCTGACATGTCTACACAGCTACTAGATATCAACCCCTCTAAGCACAGGTCTGACACAGCTACTAGATATCAACCCCTCTAAGCATAGGTCTGACACAGCTACTAGATATCAACCCCTCTTAGCATCGGTCTGACATGTCTACACAGCTACTAGATATCAACCCCTCTTAGCATAGGTCTGACACAGCTACTAGATATCAACCCCTCTAAGCATCGGTCTGACACAGCTACTAGATATCAACCCCTCTTAGCATAGGTCTGACACAGCTACTAAATATCAACCCCTCTAAGCATCGGTCTGACACAGCTACTAGATATCAACCCCTCTAAGCACAGGTCTGACATGTCTACACAGCTACTAGATATCAACCCCTCTAAGCATCGGTCTGACATGTCTACACAGCTACTAGATATCAACCCCTCTAAGCATCGGTCTGACACAGCTACTAGATATCAACCCCTCTAAGCATAGGTCTGACACAGCTACTAGATATCAACCCCTCTAAGCATAGGTCTGACACAGCTACTAGATATCAACCCCTCTTAGCATCGGTCTGACACAGCTACTAGATATCAGCCCCTCTAAGCATCGGTCTGACATGTCTACACAGCTACTAGATATCAACCCCTCTAAGCATAGGTCTGACACAGCTACTAGATATCAACCCCTCTTAGCATAGGTCTGACACAGCTACTAGATATCAACCCCTCTAAGCATCGGTCTGACACAGCTACTAGATATCAACCCCTCTAAGCATAGGTCTACACAGCTACTAGATATCAACCCCTCTAAGCACAGGTCTGACATGTCTACACAGCTACTAGATATCAACCCCTCTTAGCATAGGTCTGACACAGCTACTAGATATCAACCCCTCTAAGCATAGGTCTGACACAGCTACTAGATATCAACCCCTCTTAGCATAGGTCTGACACAGCTACTAGATATCAACCCCTCTAAGCACAGGTCTGACACAGCTACTAGATATCAACCCCTCTAAGCATAGGTCTGACACAGCTACTAGATATCAACCCCTCTAAGCATAGGTCTGACACAGCTACTAGATATCAACCCCTCTAAGCATCGGTCTGACACAGCTACTAGTTATCAACCCCTCTAAGCATAGGTCTGACACAGCTACTAGATATCAGCCCCTCTTAGCATAGGTGTGACACAGCGACTAGATATCAACCCCTCTAAGCATCGGTCTGACACAGCTACTAGATATCAACCCCTCTAAGCATAGGTCTGACACAGCTACTAGATATCAACCCCTCTAAGCATAGGTCTGACACAGCTACTAGATATCAACCCCTCTTAGCATAGGTCTGACACAGCTACTAGATATCAACCCCTCTAAGCATCGGTCTGACACAGCTACTAGATATCAACCCCTCTAAGCATCGGTCTGACACAGCGACTAGATATCAACCCCTCTAAGCATCGGTCTGACATGTTAACACAGCTACTAGATATCAACCCCTCTTAGCATAGGTCTGACACAGCTACTAGATATCAACCCCTCTAAGCATCGGTCTGACACAGCTACTAGATATCAACCCCTCTAAGCATCGGTCTGACACAGCTACTAGATATCAACCCCTCTCAGCATAGGTCTGACACAGCTACTAGATATCAACCCCTCTCAGCATAGGTCTGACACAGCTACTAGATATCAACCCCTCTTAGCATAGGTCTGACACAGCTACTAGATATCAACCCCTCTAAGCATCGGTCTGACATGTCTACACAGCTACTAGATATCAACCCCTCTAAGCACAGGTCTGACACAGCTACTAGATATCAACCCCTCTAAGCATCGGTCTGACACAGCTACTAGATATCAACCCCTCTAAGCATAGGTCTGACACAGCTACTAGATATCAACCCCTCTAAGCATAGGTCTGACACAGCTACTAGATATCAACCCCTCTAAGCATAGGTCTGACACAGCTACTAGATATCAACCCCTCTAAGCATCGGTCTGACACAGCTACTAGATATCAACCCCTCTAAGCATAGGTCTGACACAGCTACTAGATATCAACCCCTCTAAGCATCGGTCTGACACAGCTACTAGATATCAGCCCCTCTAAGCATCGGTCTGACACAGCTACTAGATATCAGCCCCTCTAAGCATCGGTCTGACACAGCTACTAGATATCAACCCCTCTAAGCATAGGTCTGACTCAGCTACTAGATATCAACCCCTCTTAGCATAGGTCTGACATGTCTACACAGCTACTAGATATCAACCCCTCTAAGCATCGGTCTGACACAGCTACTAGATATCAACCCCTCTAAGCATCGGTCTGACACAGCTACTAGATATCAACCCCTCTAAGCATAGGTCTGACACAGCTACTAGATATCAGCCCCTCTAAGCATCGGTCTGACACAGCTACTAGATATCAACCCCTCTAAGCATAGGTCTGACACAGCTACTAGATATCAACCCCTCTTAGCATCGGTCTGACATGTCTACACAGCTACTAGATATCAACCCCTCTTAGCATAGGTCTGACACAGCTACTAGATATCAACCCCTCTAAGCATCGGTCTGACACAGCTACTAGATATCAACCCCTCTTAGCATAGGTCTGACACAGCTACTAAATATCAACCCCTCTAAGCATCGGTCTGACACAGCTACTAGATATCAACCCCTCTAAGCACAGGTCTGACATGTCTACACAGCTACTAGATATCAACCCCTCTAAGCATCGGTCTGACATGTCTACACAGCTACTAGATATCAACCCCTCTAAGCATCGGTCTGACACAGCTACTAGATATCAACCCCTCTAAGCATCGGTCTGACACAGCTACTAGATATCAACCCCTCTAAGCATAGGTCTGACACAGCTACTAGATATCAACCCCTCTTAGCATCGGTCTGACACAGCTACTAGATATCAGCCCCTCTAAGCATCGGTCTGACATGTCTACACAGCTACTAGATATCAACCCCTCTAAGCATAGGTCTGACACAGCTACTAGATATCAACCCCTCTTAGCATAGGTCTGACACAGCTACTAGATATCAACCCCTCTAAGCATCGGTCTGACACAGCTACTAGATATCAACCCCTCTAAGCATAGGTCTACACAGCTACTAGATATCAACCCCTCTAAGCACAGGTCTGACATGTCTACACAGCTACTAGATATCAACCCCTCTTAGCATAGGTCTGACACAGCTACTAGATATCAACCCCTCTAAGCATAGGTCTGACACAGCTACTAGATATCAACCCCTCTTAGCATAGGTCTGACACAGCTACTAGATATCAACCCCTCTAAGCACAGGTCTGACACAGCTACTAGATATCAACCCCTCTAAGCATCGGTCTGACACAGCTACTAGTTATCAACCCCTCTAAGCATAGGTCTGACACAGCTACTAGATATCAGCCCCTCTTAGCATAGGTGTGACACAGCGACTAGATATCAACCCCTCTAAGCATCGGTCTGACACAGCTACTAGATATCAACCCCTCTAAGCATAGGTCTGACACAGCTACTAGATATCAACCCCTCTAAGCATAGGTCTGACACAGCTACTAGATATCAACCCCTCTTAGCATAGGTCTGACACAGCTACTAGATATCAACCCCTCTAAGCATCGGTCTGACACAGCTACTAGATATCAACCCCTCTAAGCATCGGTCTGACACAGCGACTAGATATCAACCCCTCTAAGCATCGGTCTGACATGTTAACACAGCTACTAGATATCAACCCCTCTTAGCATATGTCTGACACAGCTACTAGATATCAACCCCTCTAAGCATCGGTCTGACACAGCTACTAGATATCAACCCCTCTTAGCATAGGTCTGACATGTCTACACAGCTACTAGATATCAACCCCTCTAAGCACAGGTCTGACACAGCTACTAGATATCAACCCCTCTAAGCATCGGTCTGACACAGCTACTAGATATCAACCCCTCTTAGCATAGGTCTGACATGTCTACACAGCTACTAGATATCAACCCCTCTAAGCACAGGTCTGACACAGCTACTAGATATCAACCCCTCTAAGCATCGGTCTGACACAGCTACTAGATATCAACCCCTCTAAGCATCGGTCTGACACAGCTACTAGATATCAACCCCTCTAAGCATAGGTCTGACACAGCTACTAGATATCAACCCCTCTAAGCATAGGTCTGACACAGCTACTAGATATCAACCCCTCTAAGCATAGGTCTGACACAGCTACTAGATATCAACCCCTCTAAGCATCGGTCTGACACAGCTACTAGATATCAACCCCTCTAAGCATAGGTCTGACACAGCTACTAGATATCAGTAGCTGAAGACAGTGTAGGCTACCTCCCTCTCTCTCTCTCTGTCTATTATTAGGCTGAAGACAGTGTAGGCCACCTCTCTCTCTCTCTCTCTCTATTATTAGGCTGAAGACAGTGTAGGCTACCTCTCTCTCTCTCTGTCTATTATTAGGCTGAAGACAGTGTAGGCTACCTCTCTCTCTCTCTCTGTCTATTATGAGGCTGAAGACAGTATAGGCTACCTCTCTCTCTCTCTGTCTAGTATTAGGCTGAAGACAGTGTAGGCTACCTCTGTCTCTCTCTCTCTGTCTATTATTAGGCTGAAGACAGTGTAGGCTACCTCTCTCTCTCTCTGTCTAGTATTAGGCTGAAGACAGTGTAGGCTACCTCTCTCTCTCTCTGTCTATTATTAGGCTGAAGACAGTGTAGGCTACCTCTGTCTCTCTCTCTCTCTGTCTATTATTAGGCTGAAGACAGTGTAGGCTACCTCTCTCTCTCTCTGTCTAGTATTAGGCTGAAGACAGTGTAGGCTACCTCTCTCTCTCTCTGTCTAGTATTAGGCTGAAGACAGTGTAGGCTACCTCTCTCTCTCTCTGTCTATTATTAGGCTGAAGACAGTGTAGGCTACCTCCCTCTCTCTCTCTCTGTCTATTATTAGGCTGAAGACAGTGTAGGCTACCTCTCTCTCTCTCTGTCTAGTATTAGGCTGAAGACAGTGTAGGCTACCTCTCTCTCTCTCTGTCTATTATTAGGCTGAAGACAGTGTAGGCTACCTCCCTCTCTCTCTCTCTGTCTAGTATTAGGCTGAAGACAGTGTAGGCTACCTCTGTCTCTCTCTGTCTATTATTAGGCTGAAGACAGTGTAGGCTACCTCTCTCTCTCTCTGTCTAGTATTAGGCTGAAGACAGTGTAGGCTACCTCTCTCTCTCTCTGTCTATTATTAGGCTGAAGACAGTGTAGGCTACCTCTGTCTCTCTCTCTCTGTCTATTATTAGGCTGAAGACAGTGTAGGCTACCTCTCTCTCTCTCTGTCTAGTATTAGGCTGAAGACAGTGTAGGCTACCTCTCTCTCTCTCTGTCTATTATTAGGCTGAAGACAGTGTAGGCTACCTCCCTCCCTCTCTCTCTGTCTATTATTAGGCTGAAGACAGTGTAGGCTACCTCCCTCTCTCTCTCTCTGTCTATTATTAGGCTGAAGACAGTATAGGCTACCTCTCTCTCTCTCTGTCTATTATTAGGCTGAAGACAGTGTAGGCTACCTCTCTCTCTCTGTGTCTATTATTAGGCTGAAGACAGTATAGGCTACCTCTCTCTCTCTCTGTCTAGTATTAGGCTGAAGACAGTGTAGGCTACCTCTGTCTCTCTCTCTCTATTATTAGGCTGAAGACAGTGTAGGCTACCTCTCTCTCTGTCTATTATTAGGTTGAAGACAGTGTAGGCTACCTCTCTATCTCTCTGTCTATTATTAGGCTGAAGACAGTGTAGGCTACCTCTCTCTCTCTCTCTGTCTATTATTAGGCTGAAGACAGTGTAGGCTACCTCTCTCTCTCTCTGTCTATTATTAGGCTGAAGACAGTGTAGGCTACCTCTATCTCTCTGTCTAGTATTAGGCTGAAGACAGTGTAGGCTACCTCCCTCTCTCTCTCTCTCTCTATTATTAGGCTGAAGACAGTATAGGCTACCTCTCTCTCTCTCTGTCTAGTATTAGGCTGAAGACAGTGTAGGCTACCTCTCTCTCTCTCTATTATTAGGCTGAAGACAGTATAGGCTACCTCTCTCTCTCTCTGTCTAGTATTAGGCTGAAGACAGTGTAGGCTACCTCTCTCTCTCTCTCTCTGTCTATTATTAGGCTGAAGACAGTGTAGGCTACCTCTCTCTCTCTGTCTATTATTAGGCTGAAGACAGTATAGGCTACCTCTCTCTCTCTCTGTCTAGTATTAGGCTGAAGACAGTGTAGGCTACCTCTCTCTCTGTCTATTATTAGGCTGAAGACAGTGTAGGCTACCTCTCTCTCTCTCTCTGTCTAGTATTAGGCTGAAGACAGTGTAGGCTACCTCTGTCTCTCTCTCTCTATTATTAGGCTGAAGACAGTGTAGGCTACCTCCCTCTCTCTCTCTCTGTCTATTATTAGGCTGAAGACAGTATAGGCTACCTCTCTCTCTCTCTCTGTCTATTATTAGGCTGAAGACAGTGTAGGCTACCTCTCTCTCTGTCTATTATTAGGCTGAAGACAGTGTAGGCTACCTCTCTCTCTGTCTATTATTAGGTTGAAGACAGTGTAGGCTACCTCTCTCTCTCTCTCTATTATTAGGCTGAAGACAGTGTAGGCTACCTCTCTCTCTGTCTATTATTAGGCTGAAGACAGTGTAGGCTACCTCTCTCTCTGTCTATTATTAGGCTGAAGACAGTGTAGGCTACCTCTCTCCCTCTGTCTATTATTAGGCTGAAGACAGTATAGGCTACCTCTCTCCCTCTGTCTATTATTAGGCTGAAGACAGTATAGGCTACCTCTCTCCCTCTGTCTATTATTAGGCTGAAGACAGTATAGGCTACCTCTCTCTCTCTCTCTCTGTCTATTATTAGGCTGAAGACAGTGTAGGCTACCTCTCTCTCTCTCTCTGTCTAGTATTAGGCTGAAGACAGTGTAGGCTACCTCTCTCCCTCTGTCTATTATTAGGCTGAAGACAGTGTAGGCTACCTCTATCTCTCTCTCTCTGTCTATTATTAGGCTGAAGACAGTATAGGCTACCTCTCTCTCTCTCTCTCTGTCTATTATTAGGCTGAAGACAGTGTAGGCTACCTCTCTCTCTCTCTCTGTCTAGTATTAGGCTGAAGACAGTGTAGGCTACCTCTCTCTCTCTGTCTATTATTAGGCTGAAGACAGTGTAGGCTACCTCTCTCCCTCTGTCTATTATTAGGCTGAAGACAGTGTAGGCTACCTCTCTCTCTCTCTCTGTCTAGTATTAGGCTGAAGACAGTGTAGGCTACCTCTCTCTCTGTCTATTATTAGGCTGAAGACAGTGTAGGCTACCTCTCTCCCTCTGTCTATTATTAGGCTGAAGACAGTGTAGGCTACCTCTATCTCTCTGTCTAGTATTAGGCTGAAGACAGTGTAGGCTACCTCTCTCTCTCTCTCTATTATTAGGCTGAAGACAGTGTAGGCTACCTCTCTCTCTGTCTATTATTAGGCTGAAGACAGTGTAGGCTACCTCTCTCTCCCTCTGTCTATTATTAGGCTGAAGACAGTATAGGCTACCTCTATCTCTCTGTCTAGTATTAGGCTGAAGACAGTGTAGGCTACCTCCCTCTCTCTCTCTCTGTCTATTATTAGGCTGAAGACAGTATAGGCTACCTCTCTCTCTCTCTCTATTATTAGGCTGAAGACAGTGTAGGCTACCTCTCTCTCTCTCTCTATTATTAGGCTGAAGACAGTGTAGGCTACCTCTCTCTCTGTCTATTATTAGGCTGAAGACAGTGTAGGCTACCTCTCTCTCCCTCTGTCTATTATTAGGCTGAAGACAGTATAGGCTACCTCTCTCTGTCTGTCTATTATGAGGCTGAAGACAGTGTAGGCTACCTCCCCTCTCTCTCTCTGTCTATTATTAGGCTGAAGACAGTATAGGCTACTCTCTCTCTCTCTGTCTAGTATTAGGCTGAAGACAGTGTAGGCTACCTCTGTCTCTCTCTCTCTATTATTAGGCTGAAGACAGTGTAGGCTACCTCTATCTCTCTGTCTAGTATTAGGCTGAAGACAGTGTAGGCTACCTCTCTCTCTCTCTCTCTCTCTAGTATTAGGCTGAAGACAGTGTAGGCTACCTCCCTCTCTCTCTCTCTGTCTATTATTAGGCTGAAGACAGTATAGGCTACCTCTCTCTCTCTCTGTCTAGTATTAGGCTGAAGACAGTGTAGGCTACCTCTCTCTCTCTCTCTCTAGTATTAGGCTGAAGACAGTGTAGGCTACCTCTATCTCTCTGTCTAGTATTAGGCTGAAGACAGTGTAGGCTACCTCCCTCTCTCTCTCTCTCTCTATTATTAGGCTGAAGACAGTGTAGGCTACCTCTATCTCTCTGTCTAGTATTAGGCTGAAGACAGTGTAGGCTACCTCCCTCTCTCTCTCTCTCTCTATTATTAGGCTGAAGACAGTGTAGGCTACCTCCCTCTCTCTCTCTCTCTCTCTCTATTATTAGGCTGAAGACAGTGTAGGCTACCTCTCTCTCTCTCTCTCTGTCTATTATTAGGCTGAAGACAGTGTAGGCTACCTCTCTCTCTCTCTGTCTATTATTAGGCTGAAGACAGTGTAGGCTACCTCTCTCCCTCTGTCTATTATTAGGCTGAAGACAGTGTAGGCTACCTCCATCTCTCTCTCTCTGTCTATTATTAGGCTGAAGACAGTGTAGGCTACCTCTCTCTCTCTCTCTGTCTATTATTAGGCTGAAGACAGTGTAGGCTACCTCTCTCTCTCTCTCTGTCTATTATTAGGCTGAAGACAGTGTAGGCTACCTCTATCTCTCTGTCTAGTATTAGGCTGAAGACAGTGTAGGCTACCTCCCTCTCTCTCTGTCTATTATTAGGCTGAAGACAGTGTAGGCTACCTCTCTCTCTGTCTATTATTAGGTTGAAGACAGTGTAGGCTACCTCTCTCTCTGTCTATTATTAGGTTGAAGACAGTGTAGGCTACCTCTCTCTCTGTCTATTATTAGGTTGAAGACAGTGTAGGCTACCTCTCTCTCTCTCTCTCTCTCTATTATTAGGTTGAAGACAGTGTAGGCTACCTCTCTCTCTCTCTCTGTGTCTATTATTAGGCTGAAGACAGTGTAGGCTACCTCTCTCTCTCTCTCTGTCTATTATTAGGCTGAAGACAGTGTAGGCTACCTCTCTCTCTCTCTCTGTCTAGTATTAGGCTGAAGACAGTGTAGGCTACCTCTATCTCTCTCTGTCTATTATTAGGCTGAAGACAGTGTAGGCTACCTCTATCTCTCTCTCTATTATTAGGCTGAAGACAGTGTAGGCTACCTCTCTCTCTCTCTCTATTATTAGGCTGAAGACAGTGTAGGCTACCTCTCTCCCTCTGTCTATTATGAGGCTGAAGACAGTGTAGGCTACCTCTCTCTCTCTCTCTCTCTCTCTGTCTATTATTAGGCTGAAGACAGTGTAGCTACCTCTCTCTCTCTCTCTCTCTCTCTGTCTATTATTAGGCTGAAGACAGTGTAGGCTACCTCTCTCTCTCTCTCTGTCTATTATTAGGCTGAAGACAGTATAGGCTACCTCTCTCTCTCTGTCTAGTATTAGGCTGAAGACAGTGTAGGCTACCTCTCTCTCTCTCTCTGTCTATTATTAGGCTGAAGACAGTGTAGGCTACTTCTCTCTCTCTCTGTCTATTATTAGGCTGAAGACAGTGTAGGCTACCTCTCTCTCTCTGTCTATTATTAGGCTGAAGACAGTGTAGGCTACTCTCTCTCTCTGTCTATTATTAGGCTGAAGACAGTATAGGCTACCTCTGTCTCTCTCTCTCTATTATTAGGCTGAAGACAGTGTAGGCTACCTCTGTCTCTCTCTCTCTATTATTAGGCTGAAGACAGTGTAGGCTACCTCTCTCTCTCTGTCTATTATTAGGCTGAAGACAGTGTAGGCTACCTCTCTCTCTCTCTGTCTATTATTAGGCTGAAGACAGTGTAGGCTACCTCTCTCTCTCTCTCTCTGTCTATTATTAGGCTGAAGACAGTGTAGGCTACCTCTCTCTCTCTCTCTCTGTCTATTATTAGGCTGGAGACAGTATAGGCTACCTCTCTCTCTCTCTCTCTCTGTCTATTATTAGGCTGAAGACAGTGTAGGCTACCTCTCTCTCTCTGTCTATTATTAGGCTGAAGACAGTATAGGCTACCTCTCTCTCTCTCTGTCTAGTATTAGGCTGAAGACAGTGTAGGCTACCTCTGTCTCTCTCTCTATTATTAGGCTGAAGACAGTGTAGGCTACCTCTCTCTCTCTGTCTATTATTAGGCTGAAGACAGTGTAGGCTACCTCTCTCTCTGTCTATTATTAGGCTGGAGACAGTGTAGGCTACCTCTCTCTCTCTCTCTCTCTGTCTATTATTAGGCTGAAGACAGTGTAGGCTACCTCTCTCTCTCTCTCTGTCTATTATTAGGCTGAAGACAGTGTAGGCTACCTCTCTCTCTGTCTATTATTAGGCTGAAGACAGTGTAGGCTACCTCTCTCTCTGTCTATTATTAGGCTGAAGACAGTGTAGGCTCTCTCTCTCTGTCTATTATTAGGCTGAAGACAGTGTAGGCTACCTCTCTCTCTCTCTCTCTCTCTGTCTATTATTAGGCTGAAGACAGTGTAGGCTACCTCCCTCTCTCTGTCTATTATTAGGCTGAAGACAGTGTAGGCTACCTCTCTCTCTCTCTGTCTATTATTAGGCTGAAGACAGTGTAGGCCACCTCTCTCTCTCTCTCTCTGTCTATTATTAGGCTGGAGACAGTGTAGGCCACCTCTCTCTCTCTCTCTCTCTATTATTAGGCTGAAGACAGTGTAGGCTACCTCTCTCTCTCTCTCTGTCTATTATTAGGCTGAAGACAGTGTAGGCTACCTCTCTCTCTCTCTCTCTGTCTATTATTAGGCTGAAGACAGTGTAGGCTACCTCTCTCTCTCTCTGTCTATTATTAGGCTGAAGACAGTGTAGGGCTACCTCTCTCTCTCTCTATTATTAGGTTGAAGACAGTGTAGGCTACCTCTCTCTCTGTCTAGTATTAGGCTGAAGACAGTGTAGGCTACCTCCCTCTCTCTCTCTCTGTCTATTATTAGGCTGAAGACAGTGTAGGCTACCTCTCTCTCTCTCTCTGTCTATTATTAGGCTGAAGACAGTGTAGGCTACCTCTCTCTCTCTCTCTGTCTAGTATTAGGCTGAAGACAGTGTAGGCTACCTCCCTCTCTCTCTCTGTCTATTATTAGGCTGAAGACAGTATAGGCTACCTCTCTCTCTCTCTGTCTAGTATTAGGCTGAAGACAGTGTAGGCTACCTCTCTCTCTCTGTCTATTATTAGGCTGAAGACAGTGTAGGCTACCTCTGTCTCTCTCTCTCTATTATTATGCTGAAGACAGTGTAGGCTACCTCTGTCTCTCTCTCTCTCTATTATTAGGCTGAAGACAGTGTAGGCTACCTCTCTCTCTCTGTCTATTATTAGGCTGAAGACAGTGTAGGCTACCTCTCTCTCTGTCTATTATTAGGTTGAAGACAGTGTAGGCTACCTCTCTCTCTGTCTATTATTAGGTTGAAGACAGTGTAGGCTACCTCTCTCTCTGTCTATTATTAGGTTGAAGAAAGTGTAGGCTACCTCTCTCTCTCTCTCTCTATTATTAGGTTGAAGACAGTGTAGGCTACCTCTCTCTCTCTCTATCTATCTCTGTCTATTATGAGGCTGAAGACAGTGTAGGCTACCTCTGTCTATTATTAGGCTGAAGACAGTGTAGGCTACCTCTCTCTCTCTCTGTCTATTATTAGGCTGAAGACAGTGTAGGCTACCTCTCTCTCTCTCTCTGTCTATTATTAGGCTGAAGACAGTGTAGGCTACCTCTCTCTCTCTCTCTCTATTATTAGGCTGAAGACAGTGTAGGCTACCTCTCTCCCTCTGTCTATTATGAGGCTGAAGACAGTGTAGGCTCTCTCTGTCTATTATTAGGCTGAAGACAGTGTAGGCTACCTCTCTCTCTCTCTGTCTATTTTAGGCTGAAGACAGTGTAGGCTACCTCTGTCTCTCTCTCTCTATTATTAGGCTGAAGACAGTGTAGGCTACCTCTGTCTCTCTCTCTCTATTATTAGGCTGAAGACAGTGTAGGCTACCTCTCTCTATGTCTATTATTAGGCTGGAGACAGTGTAGGCTACCTCTCTCTCTCTCTCTCTCTGTCTATTATTAGGCTGGAGACAGTGTAGGCCACCTCTCTCTCTCTCTCTCTCTCTCTATTATTAGGCTGAAGACAGTGTAGGCTACCTCTCTCTCTCTCTCTCTGTCTATTATTAGGCTGAAGACAGTGTAGGCTACCTCTCTCTCTCTCTGTCTATTATTAGGCTGAAGACAGTGTAGGGCTACCTCTCTCTCTCTCTATTATTAGGTTGAAGACAGTGTAGGCTACTCTCTCTCTCTCTCTATTATTAGGCTGAAGACAGTGTAGGCTACCTCCCTCTCTCTCTCTCTGTCTATTATTAGGCTGAAGACAGTATAGGCTACCTCTCTCTCTCTGTCTAGTATTAGGCTGAAGACAGTGTAGGCTACTCTCTCTCTCTCTCTAGTATTAGGCTGAAGACAGTGTAGGCTACCTCTGTCTCTCTCTCTATTATTAGGCTGAAGACAGTGTAGGCTACCTCTCTCTCTCTCTGTCTATTATTAGGCTGAAGACAGTGTAGGCTACCTCTCTCTCTATAGGTCTGCATCGGTCTGACATGTCTACACAGCTACTAGATATCAACCCCTCTAAGCACAGGTCTGACATGTCTACACAGCTACTAGATATCAACCCCTCTTAGCATAGGTCTGACACAGCTACTAGATATCAACCCCTCTAAGCATAGGTCTGACACAGCTACTAGATATCAACCCCTCTTAGCATAGGTCTGACACAGCTACTAGATATCAACCCCTCTAAGCATAGGTCTGACACAGCTACTAGATATCAACCCCTCTAAGCATAGGTCTGACACAGCTACTAGATATCAACCCCTCTAAGCATAGGTCTGACACAGCTACTAGATATCAACCCTCTAAGCATAGGTCTGACACAGCTACTAGATATCAACCCCTCTTAGCATAGGTCTGACACAGCTACTAGATATCAACCCCTCTAAGCACAGGTCTGACACAGCTACTAGATATCAACCCCTCTAAGCATAGGTCTGACACAGCTACTAGATATCAACCCCTCTTAGCACAGGTCTGACACAGCTACTAGATATCAACCCCTCTAAGCATAGGTCTACACAGCTACTAGATATCAACCCCTCTAAGCATAGGTCTACACAGCTACTAGATATCAACCCCTCTAAGCATCGGTCTGACACAGCTACTAGATATCAACCCCTCTCAGCATAGGTCTGACACAGCTACTAGATATCAACCCCTCTAAGCACAGGTCTGACACAGCTACTAGATATCAGCCCCTCTAAGCATCGGTCTGACACAGCTACTAGATATCAACCCCTCTAAGCATCGGTCTGACATGTCTACACAGCTACTAGATATCAACCCCTCTAAGCACAGGTCTGACACAGCTACTAGATATCAACCCCTCTAAGCATAGGTCTGACACAGCTACTAGATATCAACCCCTCTAAGCATCGGTCTGACACAGCTACTAGATATCAACCCCTCTAAGCATAGGTCTGACACAGCTACTAGATATCAACCCCTCTAAGCATCGGTCTGACACAGCTACTAGATATCAACCCCTCTAAGCATCGGTCTGACACAGCTACTAGATATCAACCCCTCTAAGCATCGGTCTGACACAGCTACTAGATATCAACCCCTCTAAGCATAGGTCTGACACAGCTACTAGATATCAACCCCTCTTAGCATCGGTCTGACATGTCTACACAGCTACTAGATATCAACCCCTCTTAGCATAGGTCTGACACAGCTACTAGATATCAACCCCTCTTAGCATAGGTCTGACACAGCTACTAAATATCAACCCCTCTAAGCATCGGTCTGACACAGCTACTAGATATCAACCCTCTAAGCACAGGTCTGACATGTCTACACAGCTACTAGATATCAACCCCTCTAAGCATCGGTCTGACATGTCTACACAGCTACTAGATATCAACCCCTCTAAGCATCGGTCTGACACAGCTACTAGATATCAACCCCTCTAAGCATCGGTCTGACACAGCTACTAGATATCAACCCCTCTAAGCATAGGTCTGACACAGCTACTAGATATCAACCCCTCTAAGCATAGGTCTGACACAGCTACTAGATATCAACCCCTCTTAGCATCGGTCTGACACAGCTACTAGATATCAGCCCCTCTAAGCATCGGTCTGACATGTCTACACAGCTACTAGATATCAACCCTCTAAGCATAGGTCTGACACAGCTACTAGATATCAACCCCTCTTAGCATAGGTCTGACACAGCTACTAGATATCAACCCCTCTAAGCATCGGTCTGACAGAGCTACTAGATATCAACCCCTCTAAGCATCGGTCTGACACAGCTACTAGATATCAACCCCTCTAAGCACAGGTCTGACATGTCTACACAGCTACTAGATATCAACCCCTCTTAGCATAGGTCTGACACAGCTACTAGATATCAACCCCTCTTAGCATAGGTCTGACACAGCTACTAGATATCAACCCCTCTAAGCATAGGTCTGACACAGCTACTAGATATCAACCCCTCTAAGCACAGGTCTGACACAGCTACTAGATATCAACCCCTCTAAGCATAGGTCTGACACAGCTACTAGATATCAACCCCTCTAAGCATAGGTCTGACACAGCTACTAGATATCAACCCTCTAAGCATCGGTCTGACACAGCTACTAGATATCAACCCTCTAAGCATCGGTCTGACACAGCTACTAGATATCAACCCCTCTCAGCATAGGTCTGACACAGCTACTAGATATCAACCCTCTTAGCATAGGTCTGACATGTCTACACAGCTACTAGATATCAACCCCTCTAAGCACAGGTCTGACACAGCTACTAGATATCAACCCCTCTAAGCATCGGTCTGACACAGCTACTAGATATCAACCCCTCTAAGCATAGGTCTGACACAGCTACTAGATATCAACCCTCTAAGCATAGGTCTGACACAGCTACTAGATATCAACCCCTCTAAGCATCGGTCTGACACAGCTACTAGATATCAACCCCTCTAAGCATAGGTCTGACACAGCTACTAGATATCAACCCCTCTAAGCATAGGTCTGACACAGCTACTAGATATCAACCCCTCTAAGCACAGGTCTGACATGTCTACACAGCTACTAGATATCAACCCCTCTAAGCACAGGTCTGACATGTCTACACAGCTACTAGATATCAACCCCTCTAAGCATAGGTCTGACACAGCTACTAGATATCAACCCCTCTAAGCATAGGTCTGACACAGCTACTAGATATCAACCCCTCTAAGCATCGGTCTGACATGTCTACACAGCTACTAGATATCAACCCCTCTAAGCATAGGTCTGACACAGCTACTAGATATCAACCCCTCTAAGCATAGGTCTGACACAGCTACTAGATATCAACCCCTCTAAGCATAGGTCTGACACAGCTACTAGATATCAACCCCTCTAAGCATCGGTCTGACATGTCTACACAGCTACTAGATATCAACCCCTCTAAGCACAGGTCTGACATGTCAACACAGCTACTAGATATCAACCCCTCTAAGCATAGGTCTGACACAGCTACTAGATATCAACCCCTCTAAGCATCGGTCTGACACAGCTACTAGATATCAACCCCTCTAAGCATAGGTCTACACAGCTACTAGATATCAACCCCTCTAAGCACAGGTCTGACATGTCTACACAGCTACTAGATATCAACCCCTCTTAGCATAGGTCTGACACAGCTACTAGATATCAACCCCTCTAAGCATAGGTCTGACACAGCTACTAGATATCAACCCCTCTTAGCATAGGTCTGACACAGCTACTAGATATCAACCCCTCTAAGCACAGGTCTGACACAGCTACTAGATATCAACCCCTCTAAGCATAGGTCTGACACAGCTACTAGATATCAACCCCTCTAAGCATAGGTCTGACACAGCTACTAGATATCAACCCCTCTAAGCATCGGTCTGACACAGCTACTAGTTATCAACCCCTCTAAGCATAGGTCTGACACAGCTACTAGATATCAGCCCCTCTTAGCATAGGTGTGACACAGCGACTAGATATCAACCCCTCTAAGCATCGGTCTGACACAGCTACTAGATATCAACCCCTCTAAGCATAGGTCTGACACAGCTACTAGATATCAACCCCTCTAAGCATAGGTCTGACACAGCTACTAGATATCAACCCCTCTTAGCATAGGTCTGACACAGCTACTAGATATCAACCCCTCTAAGCATCGGTCTGACACAGCTACTAGATATCAACCCCTCTAAGCATCGGTCTGACACAGCGACTAGATATCAACCCCTCTAAGCATCGGTCTGACATGTTAACACAGCTACTAGATATCAACCCTCTTAGCATAGGTCTGACACAGCTACTAGATATCAACCCTCTAAGCATCGGTCTGACACAGCTACTAGATATCAACCCCTCTAAGCATCGGTCTGACACAGCTACTAGATATCAACCCTCTCAGCATAGGTCTGACACAGCTACTAGATATCAACCCCTCTTAGCATAGGTCTGACATGTCTACACAGCTACTAGATATCAACCCCTCTAAGCACAGGTCTGACACAGCTACTAGATATCAACCCCTCTAAGCATCGGTCTGACACAGCTACTAGATATCAACCCCTCTAAGCATAGGTCTGACACAGCTACTAGATATCAACCCCTCTAAGCATAGGTCTGACACAGCTACTAGATATCAACCCCTCTAAGCATCGGTCTGACACAGCTACTAGATATCAACCCCTCTAAGCATAGGTCTGACACAGCTACTAGATATCAACCCCTCTAAGCATAGGTCTGACACAGCTACTAGATATCAACCCCTCTAAGCACAGGTCTGACATGTCTACACAGCTACTAGATATCAACCCCTCTAAGCACAGGTCTGACATGACACAGCTACTAGATATCAACCCCTCTAAGCATCGGTCTGACATGTCTACACAGCTACTAGATATCAACCCCCTCTAAGCATAGGTCTGACACAGCTACTAGATATCAACCCCTCTAAGCATAGGTCTGACACAGCTACTAGATATCAACCCCTCTAAGCATAGGTCTGACACAGCTACTAGATATCAACCCCTCTAAGCATAGGTCTGACACAGCTACTAGATATCAATCTAAGCATCGGTCTGACATGTCTACACAGCTACTAGATATCAACCCCTCTAAGCACAGGTCTGACATGTCAACACAGCTACTAGATATCAACCCCTCTAAGCATAGGTCTGACACAGCTACTAGATATCAACCCCTCTAAGCATCGGTCTGACACAGCTACTAGATATCAACCCCTCTTAGCATCGGTCTGACATGTCTACACAGCTACTAGATATCAACCCCTCTTAGCATAGGTCTGACACAGCTACTAGATATCAACCCCTCTAAGCATCGGTCTGACATGTCTACACAGCTACTAGATATCAACCCCTCTAAGCATCGGTCTGACACAGCTACTAGTTATCGACCCCTCTAAGCATAGGTCTGACACAGCTACTAGATATCAGCCCCTCTTAGCATAGGTGTGACACAGCGACTAGATATCAACCCCTCTAAGCATCGGTCTGACACAGCTACTAGATATCAACCCCTCTAAGCATAGGTCTGACACAGCTACTAGATATCAACCCCTCTAAGCATAGGTCTACACAGCTACTAGTCTAGGTCTACACAGCTACTAGATATCAACCCCTCTAAGCATCGGTCTGACACAGCTACTAGATATCAACCCCTCTCAGCATAGGTCTGACACAGCTACTAGATATCAACCCTCTAAGCACAGGTCTGACACAGCTACTAGATATCAGCCCCTCTAAGCATCGGTCTGACACAGCTACTAGATATCAACCCCTCTAAGCATCGGTCTGACATGTCTACACAGCTACTAGATATCAACCCCTCTAAGCACAGGTCTGACACAGCTACTAGATATCAACCCCTCTAAGCATAGGTCTGACACAGCTACTAGATATCAACCCCTCTAAGCATCGGTCTGACACAGCTACTAGATATCAACCCCTCTAAGCATAGGTCTGACACAGCTACTAGATATCAACCCCTCTAAGCATCGGTCTGACACAGCTACTAGATATCAACCCTCTAAGCATAGGTCTGACACAGCTACTAGATATCAACCCCTCTAAGCATAGGTCTGACACAGCTACTAGATATCAACCCCTCTTAGCATCGGTCTGACATGTCTACACAGCTACTAGATATCAACCCCTCTTAGCATAGGTCTGACACAGCTACTAGATATCAACCCCTCTTAGCATAGGTCTGACACAGCTACTAAATATCAACCCCTCTAAGCATCGGTCTGACACAGCTACTAGATATCAACCCCTCTAAGCACAGGTCTGACATGTCTACACAGCTACTAGATATCAACCCCTCTAAGCATCGGTCTGACATGTCTACACAGCTACTAGATATCAACCCCTCTAAGCATCGGTCTGACACAGCTACTAGATATCAACCCCTCTAAGCATCGGTCTGACACAGCTACTAGATATCAACCCCTCTAAGCATAGGTCTGACACAGCTACTAGATATCAACCCTCTAAGCATAGGTCTGACACAGCTACTAGATATCAACCCCTCTTAGCATCGGTCTGACACAGCTACTAGATATCAGCCCCTCTAAGCATCGGTCTGACATGTCTACACAGCTACTAGATATCAACCCCTCTAAGCATAGGTCTGACACAGCTACTAGATATCAACCCCTCTTAGCATAGGTCTGACACAGCTACTAGATATCAACCCCTCTAAGCATCGGTCTGACACAGCTACTAGATATCAACCCCTCTAAGCATAGGTCTACACAGCTACTAGATATCAACCCCCTCTAAGCACAGGTCTGACATGTCTACACAGCTACTAGATATCAACCCCTCTTAGCATAGGTCTGACACAGCTACTAGATATCAACCCCTCTAAGCATAGGTCTGACACAGCTACTAGATATCAACCCCTCTTAGCATAGGTCTGACACAGCTACTAGATATCAACCCTCTAAGCACAGGTCTGACACAGCTACTAGATATCAACCCCTCTAAGCATAGGTCTGACACAGCTACTAGATATCAACCCCTCTAAGCATAGGTCTGACACAGCTACTAGATATCAACCCCTCTAAGCATCGGTCTGACACAGCTACTAGATATCAACCCCTCTAAGCATCGGTCTGACACAGCTACTAGATATCAACCCCTCTCAGCATAGGTCTGACACAGCTACTAGATATCAACCCCTCTTAGCATAGGTCTGACATGTCTACACAGCTACTAGATATCAACCCCTCTAAGCACAGGTCTGACACAGCTACTAGATATCAACCCCTCTAAGCATCGGTCTGACACAGCTACTAGATATCAACCCCTCTAAGCATAGGTCTGACACAGCTACTAGATATCAACCCCTCTAAGCATAGGTCTGACACAGCTACTAGATATCAACCCCTCTAAGCATCGGTCTGACACAGCTACTAGATATCAACCCCTCTAAGCATAGGTCTGACACAGCTACTAGATATCAACCCCTCTAAGCACAGGTCTGACATGTCTACACAGCTACTAGATATCAACCCCTCTAAGCATCGGTCTGACATGTCTACACAGCTACTAGATATCAACCCCTCTAAGCATAGGTCTGACACAGCTACTAGATATCAACCCCTCTAAGCATAGGTCTGACACAGCTACTAGATATCAACCCCTCTAAGCATAGGTCTGACACAGCTACTAGATATCAACCCCTCTAAGCATCGGTCTGACATGTCTACACAGCTACTAGATATCAACCCCTCTAAGCACAGGTCTGACATGTCAACACAGCTACTAGATATCAACCCTCTAAGCATAGGTCTGACACAGCTACTAGATATCAACCCCTCTAAGCATCGGTCTGACACAGCTACTAGATATCAACCCTCTAAGCATAGGTCTACACAGCTACTAGATATCAACCCCTCTAAGCACAGGTCTGACATGTCTACACAGCTACTAGATATCAACCCCTCTTAGCATAGGTCTGACACAGCTACTAGATATCAACCCCTCTAAGCATAGGTCTGACACAGCTACTAGATATCAACCCCTCTTAGCATAGGTCTGACACAGCTACTAGATATCAACCCCTCTAAGCACAGGTCTGACACAGCTACTAGATATCAACCCCTCTAAGCATAGGTCTGACACAGCTACTAGATATCAACCCCTCTAAGCATAGGTCTGACACAGCTACTAGATATCAACCCTCTAAGCATCGGTCTGACACAGCTACTAGTTATCAACCCCTCTAAGCATAGGTCTGACACAGCTACTAGATATCAGCCCCTCTTAACATAGGTGTGACACAGCGACTAGATATCAACCCCTCTAAGCATCGGTCTGACACAGCTACTAGATATCAACCCCTCTAAGCATAGGTCTGACACAGCTACTAGATATCAACCCCTCTAAGCATAGGTCTGACACAGCTACTAGATATCAACCCCTCTTAGCATAGGTCTGACACAGCTACTAGATATCAACCCCTCTAAGCATCGGTCTGACACAGCTACTAGATATCAACCCTCTAAGCATCGGTCTGACACAGCGACTAGATATCAACCCCTCTAAGCATCGGTCTGACATGTTAACACAGCTACTAGATATCAACCCTCTTAGCATAGGTCTGACACAGCTACTAGATATCAACCCCTCTAAGCATCGGTCTGACACAGCTACTAGATATCAACCCCTCTAAGCATCGGTCTGACACAGCTACTAGATATCAACCCCTCTCAGCATAGGTCTGACACAGCTACTAGATATCAACCCCTCTTAGCATAGGTCTGACATGTCTACACAGCTACTAGATATCAACCCTCTAAGCACAGGTCTGACACAGCTACTAGATATCAACCCCTCTAAGCATCGGTCTGACACAGCTACTAGATATCAACCCCTCTAAGCATAGGTCTGACACAGCTACTAGATATCAACCCCTCTAAGCATAGGTCTGACACAGCTACTAGATATCAGCCCCTCTAAGCATCGGTCTGACACAGCTACTAGATATCAACCCCTCTAAGCATAGGTCTGACACAGCTACTAGATATCAACCCCTCTAAGCATAGGTCTGACACAGCTACTAGATATCAACCCCTCTAAGCACAGGTCTGACATGTCTACACAGCTACTAGATATCAACCCCTCTAAGCACAGGTCTGACATGTCTACACAGCTACTAGATATCAACCCTCTAAGCATCGGTCTGACATGTCTACACAGCTACTAGATATCAACCCCTCTAAGCATAGGTCTGACACAGCTACTAGATATCAACCCCTCTAAGCATAGGTCTGACACAGCTACTAGATATCAACCCCTCTAAGCATAGGTCTGACACAGCTACTAGATATCAACCCTCTAAGCATAGGTCTGACACAGCTACTAGATATCAACCCTCTAAGCATCGGTCTGACATGTCTACACAGCTACTAGATATCAACCCCTCTAAGCACAGGTCTGACATGTCAACACAGCTACTAGATATCAACCCCTCTAAGCATAGGTCTGACACAGCTACTAGATATCAACCCCTCTAAGCATCGGTCTGACACAGCTACTAGATATCAACCCTCTTAGCATCGGTCTGACATGTCTACACAGCTACTAGATATCAACCCCTCTTAGCATAGGTCTGACACAGCTACTAGATATCAACCCCTCTAAGCATCGGTCTGACATGTCTACACAGCTACTAGTTATCGACCCCTCTAAGCATAGGTCTGACACAGCTACTAGATATCAGCCCCTCTTAGCATAGGTGTGACACAGCGACTAGATATCAACCCCTCTAAGCATCGGTCTGACACAGCTACTAGATATCAACCCCTCTAAGCATAGGTCTGACACAGCTACTAGATATCAACCCCTCTAAGCATAGGTCTGACACAGCTACTAGATATCAACCCCTCTTAGCATAGGTCTGACACAGCTACTAGATATCAACCCCTCTAAGCATCGGTCTGACACAGCTACTAGATATCAACCCTCTAAGCACGGTCTGACACAGCGACTAGATATCAACCCCTCTAAGCATCGGTCTGACATGTTAACACAGCTACTAGATATCAACCCCTCTAAGCATCGGTCTGACACAGCTACTAGATATCAACCCCTCTAAGCATCGGTCTACACAGCTACTAGATATCAACCCTCTAAGCATAGGTCTACACAGCTACTAGATATCAACCCCTCTAAGCATCGGTCTGACACAGCTACTAGATATCAACCCCTCTAAGCATAGGTCTGACACAGCTACTAGATATCAACCCCTCCTAAGCATAGGTCTGACACAGCTACTAGATATCAACCCCCTCTAAGCATAGGTCTGACACAGCTACTAGATATCAACCCCTCTCAGCATAGGTCTGACACAGCTACTAGATATCAACCCTCTAAGCATAGGTCTGACACAGCTACTAGATATCAACCCTCTAAGCATAGGTCTGACATGTCTACACAGCTACTAGATATCAACCCTCTAAGCACAGGTCTGACACAGCTACTAGATATCAACCCCTCTAAGCATAGGTCTGACACAGCTACTAGATATCAACCCTCTTAGCATCGGTCTGACATGTCTACACAGCTACTAGATATCAACCCCTCTTAGCATAGGTCTGACACAGCTACTAGATATCAACCCCTCTAAGCATCGGTCTGACACAGCTACTAGATATCAACCCCTCTTAGCATAGGTCTGACACAGCTACTAAATATCAACCCCTCTAAGCATCGGTCTGACACAGCTACTAGATATCAACCCTCTAAGCACAGGTCTGACATGTCTACACAGCTACTAGATATCAACCCTCTAAGCATCGGTCTGACACAGCTACTAGATATCAACCCCTCTAAGCATAGGTCTGACACAGCTACTAGATATCAGCCCCTCTAAGCATCGGTCTGACACAGCTACTAGATATCAACCCTCTAAGCATCGGTCTGACACAGCTACTAGATATCAACCCTCTAAGCATAGGTCTGACACAGCTACTAGATATCAACCCCTCTAAGCATAGGTCTGACACAGCTACTAGATATCAACCCCTCTTAGCATAGGTCTGACACAGCTACTAGATATCAACCCCTCTAAGCATCGGTCTGACACAGCTACTAGATATCAACCCTCTAAGCATAGGTCTACACAGCTACTAGATATCAACCCCTCTAAGCACAGGTCTGACATGTCTACACAGCTACTAGATATCAACCCCTCTTAGCATAGGTCTGACACAGCTACTAGATATCAACCCCTCTAAGCATAGGTCTGACACAGCTACTAGATATCAACCCCTCTTAGCATAGGTCTGACACAGCTACTAGATATCAACCCCTCTAAGCACAGGTCTGACACAGCTACTAGATATCAACCCCTCTAAGCATAGGTCTGACACAGCTACTAGATATCAACCCCTCTAAGCATCGGTCTGACACAGCTACTAGTTATCAACCCTCTAAGCATAGGTCTGACACAGCTACTAGATATCAGCCCCTCTTAGCATAGGTGTGACACAGCGACTAGATATCAACCCCTCTAAGCATCGGTCTGACACAGCTACTAGATATCAACCCTCTAAGCATAGGTCTGACACAGCTACTAGATATCAACCCCTCTAAGCATAGGTCTGACACAGCTACTAGATATCAACCCCTCTTAGCATAGGTCTGACACAGCTACTAGATATCAACCCCTCTAAGCATCGGTCTGACACAGCTACTAGATATCAACCCCTCTAAGCATCGGTCTGACACAGCGACTAGATATCAACCCCTCTAAGCATCGGTCTGACATGTTAACACAGCTACTAGATATCAACCCCTCTTAGCATAGGTCTGACACAGCTACTAGATATCAACCCCTCTAAGCATCGGTCTGACACAGCTACTAGATATCAACCCCTCTAAGCATCGGTCTGACACAGCTACTAGATATCAACCCCTCTCAGCATAGGTCTGACACAGCTACTAGATATCAACCCTCTTAGCATAGGTCTGACACAGCTACTAGATATCAACCCTCTAAGCATCGGTCTGACATGTCTACACAGCTACTAGATATCAACCCTCTAAGCACAGGTCTGACACAGCTACTAGATATCAACCCCTCTAAGCATCGGTCTGACACAGCTACTAGATATCAACCCCTCTAAGCATAGGTCTGACACAGCTACTAGATATCAACCCCTCTAAGCATAGGTCTGACACAGCTACTAGATATCAACCCCTCTAAGCATCGGTCTGACACAGCTACTAGATATCAGCCCCCTCTAAGCATCGGTCTGACACAGCTACTAGATATCAGCCCCTCTAAGCATCGGTCTGACACAGCTACTAGATATCAACCCCTCTAAGCATCGGTCTGACACAGCTACTAGATATCAACCCCTCTAAGCATAGGT